>NC_057806.1:540335937-540579837 GCF_018294505.1 Triticum aestivum | reverse complement strand
ACAAAAACTAAAACAGAAAATATAAAAAGAAAAGAAAAAACACGGCTGTGGCATCCCACGTGTCTGGGCCTGCCCATATTGCTCTCGCTTCAACAAGGAGGCTTCCATAGGTTTCGCTTAATGCGAGACATGAGGCGCCCTAAGCACGTTTTTTTTGCAGGCCGCCCTAAGCACGTGCCATCGGGAAAAAACCGACCGTATGGGGTTAGAAGGCGTGCTTGGCTCCCGAGCTCCACGGAGCACAATTTTGAAAAAAAAATTAAAATTTTGTTTTTTAGGTTTTAAAAGTTATTAAAATAACATACATACCTATGAATGTATAATACTTGCCTGTAAAGTTTCATGATGAAATACATTATCATGCCAGCTACACAAAGAAAATTCATGTGTTTTTAGCACATGTACCTATAGAAGTATATGATTTGTTTTACAACTCACATCAAACTTATTTCATAATGAAACTAGGAATGTGTCAGTGCGTTGTCATGTGAGCCGATTTTTTTAGTGCACGAGATAGGCGAGAATCACCAAATATTAGAATTTTGATTTTGGTGCATTTATGATAGCCTTGGTAATGCATGGTAAGTAAATTAATATGATTGAGCAGCGTAAGTGAAGGTGAAGTCAAATATGGCGTGGAATTAAGCGGCGTAATTCCACATTATTGCAAAAAAAAGTTAATTAAGATGGAGTTCATGTAGTGCTACAAAAGGTAAGAAAATTAATGTGATTGAACGGTGTATTGTGTAGGTGTCGTCAAATATGACGCGGTGGGAAAAAAACCGACTGGATGAAATAGATCGGTGGAGTGACGTGGTGAGATAATACAGCCGGTTGATGAAGAGTCCTGACAGGAAAAGGAGCACTAATTATTTTTTTAAGCAGTATAAAGACACATCTAATATCCCAAGTACCTATGTACTTATTTTTAGTTTTTTTAACTTTAAAAGCTGTTTTTTTTTCGATTTCAAGTACCTACGTATTTATTTTTAGTTTTTTTAACTTTAAAAGCTGTTTTTTCTTCAATTTCCGGCACCATGAAAAATTGGCTCTCATAAAGTCCATGCGACGATGCTAGTTCCGGGGCCACCGCTTTCGCTGTCGCGCACTCACCGCACCTAGTCGATTTGGCTTCTTCCTTACTTAGGCATCTCCAAAGCTGACTCTTAAGCCGGGCACTGTATTCGTTCGTAGTCCGTTGAGGACCATTCTACGGTAACTGATGCAGGAGCCGTCCATCCAAATTCCTAAATGTCTGTCCACGCCAATTTGAAATTCAAATGCATCCAATCACATAGCATCGGGTCACAATCAAAAATAGGCAAATATGCATAATTTTTACATCCCCGATCACAAGACAATATCAGTCTGGTAGTCTATGCAAAAAATTGTGCTGCCGGATAGGCAATCCAAGCGTGATCGCTCACTCTGCCGCCCTGTCTCGACCACTGCCTTCTCACTCGTCGCCTCCTCCTTCTTCGCCTCCAGTTAATTCTTCAGCCCCTTCAACCTCTTGAAATGGACGACTTGAATGATGATCCTTGCATCGTCATTCAACTCATCCATCTTCAAGGTCAACATCTTTGCCTCCTCTAAAATGGTTGTGATATGAATGTTCTTCTCTTCGAGCACGACCTTCTTCTCAATCACTGCCATCAACATGTTAAATATCTCGTCATACATGCCTCCTTCATATCGGAGAGCTGGACATATGCCTCCCCTTCTTCGCTAAGATGTCCTCGAACCTCTTCGTCATCTTGGCCGCCGCCCCTTCTCGCTTCGACTTTTCCTCCTCCCACTTCTTTCTATGGAACCCTCTACTATCCTTCCTCAGTGGCTCTTTTGTCAGGTCGGTTGGATCACCCATTTCTTCCTCGGTGCCGATGCTGGCGGTCTTGACGGAGTTGGCAATGAATAAATTCCATTTGGTTTGCCCATTCAACTTCAACCAAAAATGCATGAGGACAAAGGTCTTCTTCTCCAACTTCAACAAGAAATTGCATGCACGGGGAGGCTACAAGTATAAAACACTATCCACAGTTTGCATATCCGATTCGGCCAAATTACCAAAACAAAGAGCATCCGACCAACATGTTGCATATCCATCCAAAATGACCACCAACTGACCAAAACATAGAGCATATCTGACCAGATAACCAACACACTTGCTCAGAGATTTGGCAGCACTTGGCCACTGTCCGATGAGTTGCTTCAAGTGTCGCAATACTTGGACACAAACTCTTGAATGATGTACCATTGGTGGTTGAGATACTTTACCGAACGGTTTTTTTGATAGAAAGACTGTAAGGGAACCCCATACAGTATAATTGGTGCAACAAACTCAAATTGCAAATACCATACCTTGAACCTGGGTGGGTGGGAAGACATCATCCTCTTCCCACCACTAGGCTATGCCTTAGTCTGCTACTTTACCAAACGGTTGCGGATGAGCTCGTTGGCATAGGGCTTGAAATGCTTGTGCTCATGGAACGAAGCGTTAATGTTGGCCCAAGATATTGAACCCTTTTGCTGCGTGCCAAGGATCAGATCGATGCTAGTTGCCAACCACGCATCGCACAACAACTCGTCCTCCCTCATATTGAAGTTTTCTCCTCTACCCCTTTCCTTTGGATCGGCTACAAGTTCATGTGGACCAAGGGTCGTCGTCGTCCCCCTCCTCCCACTCCTACTGCCTGATGGCCCAATCCGGCTATGTGTCGGCTGTGCTTACGTGCCTAGCTGCATGCCCTGATGGGTGTACATGCCGGACTGGGTGTACGTGCCCGTCTAGGTTTATGTGCCGGACTGGGTGTACATGCTTGACTACGTGGACTCCGAGTCATCCACCTTCCCGTCCTCATAGCAGCCTCCGCCTCCACCTCCTTTATGGTTCATCTCAAACAACTTCCTGTCCCCGATGTCGTACGCTGGCTCGCCCGCTTGAGGCATACCGGGGAACAACGTGTGGTCACTGAGTTTCTCCATGCCTGACGTCCACGACTGGACAAGTTGTGGCGATGTAGACTCCAGGAAAAGCGGCACCGCGTTGACATCGACAGAAAATCTCGTGCTGCTGGGCGGTGTAGAAGTAGGGAGCCTTGTATTGCTCTGGCTAGGGCGGCGTCTGCACGGACGGCGGTAGTGCCTTGCATCCCTGGCCCCGCCTTGCACCACGACCGCCCCCCCTGCAGGACCACCACCTCTGTCGGCCTTCTGCTTCTTGAACGCCGCCACCTTTGCCTTCTGTCTGAGTCGGCACCTTGCCGTGCCACATGCATAGTTGATTTTACGGGCGGTCGCTTTGTCGGATCCTGCACCACTGACTCTGACAGCTTTTCGTAAGGCCCCCCATGCATCGACGTCCACAAAAAGGGCAGGAATTGGGGTGAAGAGTAGCGGAATGTAAGAGAGGGTTAAGAAAGAGTGATTTTGCCATGGAAATAGTGCAGCCAACTCTAAATGCATGTGCTTCAGCTCAATTTTGGATGGGCCGAGGGTGTCAGAATCCTACATGACTGGTGTTCGGACTCCCGCAAAGCCCATGGTTTGGTTCCAGTTTGCAAGAAAACAGAAGTCTGAACTAGTCCGCGGACGGATGTGGGACTCTGTTGGATGGCTTGCGTGGTCCTGACCTTGCGGTTCAGATGGATGCAGGCGATTTAAGGGTCCGTGTTGGAGATGCCCTTAGTCTTCTCAAAGCCACGCATGCTGTTGCCCGCTATTCGCTCTGCAGCTTCCATTTCTCAAGATGATGGAGATTATTATATCCTTTTTCATATTTTCTTGTTGGTACATAATTGAATAAATTATCCATGCCCTGTTCTCCTAGTTACAAAACAGGCTCTTCCTAGTACTTAAAAGATCACAACTCAATTACTTGGCTTTAGACTTCCCATGTGAATTCATCTTCACTAATTCTGTCATTTGGTTCACGTCTCAACCTTCTACTGTCCCGGATTCCCCATAGTGACATGATTCACATGCCCTTGGTTGAGATGATCCAGATGCATTCTTATAGGGTTTCCATTCATTCTCTCCATCTCCATGCGATCCATGGCAAAATGTCCTGGCCTCCTACACTGGTAGCAGAGTAATTTGTTTGTGTTATGTGGACCTTTATCATTGCTATTGTGATGATCATTGTGGTTATGATGGCCATGGCTATAATTCCCATATTTTGTAGGACCATTATATCTCGTAGAAGAAGTACATGGTTTTTGTTGAGCTCCAATGTTTAGTTTGTAATAGCTTGCCTTCCTCTTGTGATTCTCCATCGAGTAATGTTTGTCTTCAAAAGTTATAACTTTGTCTATCATCTCTTGATAGTTGTCAAACTTAACCACAATCAGTTGCATACCTATCTCATCATTCAATATTTTAAGAAACTTCACTTGTCTTGTATCTTCATCATGTACATCATGTAGTGCATAGCGATCCAACTTGTTAAACTCCTCCATACATACGCAAGCACTATGCACTATCCTTGGCGTAAACTGAGAAACTCCTTCCCTAAGCTCACGGCTCTAGCATACACACGTGCAGTGTGAAAAGCTTCCTGGAACTGATCCCAAGTGATATTGTCAATAGGATAAGTGACTTGATAATTCTCCCACCATGTCGTTGTTGATCCTTTAGCAAATGTGAAGCATCAGTGCATCCAACTGTATCAATATTCTTAATTACCGAGTGGAGCCATTCATCGGCTATGATGGGCTCAAAGGTGCTAGAAAACTTTGCTTGGTTCAGCCCGAGCAAACGAGTGAGCACGACCATCAATGAACAATTATTGTAGTGATAGTTATTGTTGGTCTTGTTGGCCATAGTCGGAGCCAAGAGCTGAATGATCTGTGTCTGAGCCTGTAGCAGCTGTTCCATTCATGTTGTTGCCACGACAGTGTAGTGTCTTCTACGACATTGCTGTATAGGAAAATGATCAAAATTACCCAGTTGATCCATGCACAACATCAACCCGGGCGTCAATGTTGCAAGCCATACGGGGGGTGCTGCAATGCCAGCGGCATGATGTTGTAAGCCAGAAATATGCTGATGTTGTAAGCCAGCTGTTGTTGTCGTTTCTCTATTGCAGAGCCAGGCACACATTTCATGTTGCAAGGCTGCTTGCCTGCTGCGCGCCAACAAGCCGAACGCGCGATGTTGCAGGGCCGGTCACCATTATTTGTTTTTTCAGCAAAGTCGGGCACGCGACCCTGCAAAGATTGTTGCCGCTGTCGCAAATAACTACTCCGTCCGTCCCACAATAAGACGTTCTTTTAAAAAAAAGTCTTATATTATGGGACGGAGGGAGTAATTCCTAAAGAAATATGGTCTTTTGGTCTATTTGTTGCTACGATTGTTCACCTAAAAAGAAGTTGTTTTATTGTAGCGATTCGGTTGCGACATTCCTCCATGTTTCCTTCAAAAGATCGAATTGATTTTTAATGTTTGTGTAGGTATGCGTTTCCCCCTTTTTTTAATTGCAAAGAGCGGTAGATTTTATTGGAGGCCAAGCTACAAAACAGAACTATATTTTTTTACCTATTGCCACATCTATAAACGATACTACCACGGAGCAACATGTGGGCGTATGTCCATGGACTCCTGTGCGAAGAAGTGATGAAGCAGAGGGGAAGGATGTGACATGTGAGGCAAGAAGCAGGGAATGAGAGTGCTACAGTGATTCACAGAGAAACAACGCAAGTAGGCTAGGTGGAAAGCGAGTATGCACAGCTAAAAAGCAGATCCATCCAATCCAATGTAGAAAAAGATAGATAGACGGAGTGATTCCTTCGCCTCTGCGTCGGCATCAACTCAGTTCCCCAATCCAAAACCCTAGAACATCATACTTATACACTCTGCTACTCTGTTACACTGCGATTAATACAAGCATCTGTGAGAGGATCGGGAGAGGAGTTGGGTTGCTCTTGCTGATTTGAGTTGTGCATCTTGTGGATCTCCACGGGAACTTTTATAGATTTCCTAATATTTGGGAGGCGGGGGAGGCGGAGGTGGCAGCTGGTGGTGGCGGGGAGGGCGCGGGTGCGGGTTGTCGGCCTCGGCGGCGGCGAACTGCAGCAGCGCGGCGCCCGTGGCCCGCAGCAGCCGGAGGTAGGGCGCGCGGGCGGCGGCCATGTGTTTAGATGCCAGCAGACTATATTTGTTGTTGTTTTTGGGTGTCTTCACTCACCGCAGTCATGCTGCATCTCCCAAACTGTTCTGTTTCATTCCCTTCACTAAAAATGTCTCGTTATTGTTTTGCGTATTTGCAGGAGACCATCAAGAAGGAAGTCGCCAGCATGTGTCTGCTGCGGCCAAAGACACAACAAGTCCCTACAATGGATCCCTCAAAGTAAAATTTTGATCACTTTGTGGTTGCTTGTGTGTTGTTTCTATAAAATGTCTGTTGCTAATGGCTTCCGCATACTGACAGAGCATCAAAGAGGCCCGTTGGAATTCTACTTGTGAAGGTTTCAGGAGCACAAAATCTGGAAAAGAAGGGCCTGCTGGGTAGTAAATCAGATCCATATGTGAAACTTAAGATGTCGGGTGACAGGCTTCCATCCAAGAAAACAACAGTAAAGCGCAGCAATCTCAATCCGGAGTGGAATGAAGAATTCAAATTTGTTGTGACAGATCTGGAAAACCAGTCGCTGGTTGTTGATGTCTTCGACCGGGCACAGGCATGGCTTCCTTCCTTTGTTCATCGAGTCCGATGTAGCTTCTTTCGTACACATGACCAAATAATACGCAGCTAAGGTATTTCTTTGCTGTATCTAGGTTGGAAAACATGAGAAGATGGGCATGAACAGGGTTCTGTTGAGCGAACTTGCCCCGGACGAGACTAAAGTGATGACTCTTAACTTACTGAAGACCATGGATCCAAATGATATACAAAATGAGAAATCTCGTGGTCAGATTACCTTGGAGGTGACATATAAGCCTTTCAAGGAAGAAGAAGACACGGAGGAAGAAAGCATGGATGGTACTGATGAAGTGCAGAAAGCCCCAGACAACACTCCAGCTGCTGGTGGGCTGCTTTTCGTCATCCTTCACGAAGCTCAAGATGTTGAAGGGAAGCATCACACAAACCCATACGCAGAGATAATCTTTAAAGGAGAAGAGAAGAAAACAAAGGTATTTGTAACTGTAGTAGTATATATTAGGCACTTGCACCTAGCTATTTGTAACAAAGGTTATGATGTTTTTCGCATGCTTTACGGCACTCGATTTTCCTCCTCTGTTCTAGGTTGTCAAGAAGAACAGGGATCCACGTTGGGAGGATGAGTTTGAGTTTGCTTGTGAGGAACCACCTACAAATGATAAGTTGCATGTTCAAGTCCTAAGCAAAGCTGGAAAGATAGGAAGAATGTTACATGGCAAGGTACGATATTCTACAAGAAATGCTTGGCCCTTAACTGATGTAGTAATTCGCTTTACAAGCATTCTGGTTGCTCCGTGACTATATTAGAGGAAATAGTCATAACGGAGAGCCACAAAATTCCTGTTCACAACAGATATTTGATACAGTACTACTTCTATTTCTTCAGTATCTTTTGATATGAATAAGTGGGTTCGACTATATCTCTTAATGGCATTTCTTAGTACAATGGCTGGATTGTACGAAATTGTCCAATCACTTTGCTTGTATTATTATGTTGTTACAGGAAACCTTAGGCTACATTGATATAACCCTGGCAGACGTGATCAGCAACAGGCGGATCAACGAAAAGTATCGTCTCATCGACTCGAAATATGGGCAGATTCAAATCGAGTTGCAGTGGAGAACTTCATAGAAGCTGCGAGCAAGGTGCCAAAATGCTCTGGCGCACGAGGGTTCGTGCCGTGAAGCAGCTAGCAAAAACTATGCAGATATTCCATTATCTCTGTGCAGATATTCCTTGGTCTCCACTCTCCAGAACATCTGCTTGATCTAGTTGAGATTTTCTGTTAATTACTCAAAAGTTTCGTGAGAACAACGTAGGCTCGTTGACATTATAACTTCTTTGTGGTGATAGGGTGCTCACTGTTGAAGATACGCTTATCGTGTGAACAGATTGAAATTTTGAATTGTTGTATTTATGAAATTGCAGTTTTACACCACCTGTGTGATACCATGGCACAAAACAACCCTGTGCAACTAGTCTAAATTTTGGTAGTGCAAACAGCACATCTGCCCAAATTCTCCAGTATATTAGCATACAAAGCCTGAGAGAGAAGGTGGCGCGGTGCTATAGAAGCCGGTGCGATCGAGGAATAAAATGGAAAGCCAACCCCAGATCACACCATCTGCAGGATGTTCAAAAACCGCAGCTCTTCAAAACAGCCAGATTTTGAATGATTAACAGCTAGTAGAAGCCAGGCAAAAAGAAAGGAAGGCAAGGCCTCGAGTTCATTTACAGCAAGTAAACGAGCTCCAGGCATTTCTATGCCTAGACTAGTCACCAGGTACCAGACCAATGAAGTTGGCTCTGTAAAATCAAACTCTCTTCCAGCCCTACTACCATCACACTACAAGCCTACAAACTGTATACATTTTATACAGTGACCACAGGCAATGCCACTCTCATCAGGTCAGCAGCCTCTTCATGTCGAGCGCCCGGTCCAAGCTCCGCTTGAAGTTGTACACCGACTCGAACGCCTCCATGCAGACACTGGAGAAGCCTGTCATCGCCTGGAAGATGTTGGGGAAGCCTGTCTGGAGGTTGTTCAGGGTCATCGCCCTCGTCACCCCGACGCTCTTCTCGTGCTTGCTCTTCTCGTCGTCCGCCCTGCTCCTCAGGGCCTCCACCTTCGCCCGCTTCTCTGCTACTGGTGTCTTCCGCGTCATCTCTCCATAGCCTGCGGCAGAGTATGGCCCGTATTTGGACTCCAGAGACCGCAGTTCCTCTGTCTTCTTCTCAAAGTCTTTGAATGCAGCATCTGACCTCTTCTTCTGTTTCTGCTCCTCCGCCTGCTGGACTACCACAGCGTGGATCACCGACAGGAGGGTTTTGATCCCTTCTGAGGCCACCTTGTCGGGGATCCGGTCGATGGCCAGCTGCCACTCCTCGCACAGGCTATAGATGTCGGAGTTCTGGATGTCTTTCATGAGTGGGTTGTGAAGGCATTGGAACAGGGAGAGGCGAAGCCAGCCGGTCAGCGAGTAGACATAATCTCTCTGGGACTTAACCAGGCTGCAGAACGCCGAGTACCACCTGTCCACCTCGATCTCGAGCTGGAGCGCTGCCTGCCGGTGGTCATTGGAGGTTGGGTTGCTGCTCATGGTCAGGTATTCAAGCTGCTGCACCATGTGGGTCTGTACCTGATGGCACTCATACATGCCCCTCCACATGCTCATCAAGCTGAAATGGAATGCATTCACAAGAGGAAACATGCATGAGAACAGAGCAAACATACATGTTTACCCAAGAAAGGGAAATGTACTGGCAGGAAATAAATGATGCATCTAACTATCTGACTTGTAATATGCGAGTATTGATATTCACAGGCAGGGAGCAGCTGGGTACACAAGTAACTGAAGTAAAGTGCAGGAACAAAACTGCGTAATTGACAATGCAACCAAAATGCGGGTAGGAGGTTTGTGTATTCAGTAATACCAAAGTAATTCTTTCATTTAGAGACATCATGATGCTAAGACAAAGTACACACCAAGCTTAGGTCACCGTATCATTGATGGAAAACTATACAAGAACCTGAGAAGTGCGAGTGAGGCACGCAACAGCTGGTACCAAAGCAGAGGTGCCATGAACAAGGGACTCGCATGATCTTTCCTCCTTTTCCTTTAAGAAAACAAAGTTCTTTGGAAACTGTTGAACTAGCCAGCTATTGTGTTCCAAGCTTCCTAAAGGCACACTTCCGACGGCGATAAACAGCACCAAACTAAATCACCAGGCTCATAGCATCAAGCAATGACATGCCAAACACCACCACCACCACCATCACCTCAAAGGTTTGATGTGCAAGTAACCTACATCCACCATTGCCCAAAGGGGTCAGCTCAGCTGGACCAGGCAGTGATGGGTGGGGGGCTGGGAGATCTCTCAGGCAGGCCTAGCTAGTACTGACCGAATCAGTGAACAGGAGATTCAGTCAAGACAGTCAAACACATGAGGATCCCACCAACACCACTATCACTACTTGAATGCTCATCCTTCCAAATCAGTGAGTGTTGACTTGCTACAGTGCCAAAGGCGCATTTTACCAGAGGACCCAAAGATAAAACAGCAGCATGCATGGTCTGAATCAGTGGCTGGCAGGATCAAAACAGCAATGAACTAATGGCACTGCTGTTATCACGGGCCTCATCTGGGAAGCCCCTTACCGTGGTCCATATGTCCAGCCTAGCTATATCATCAAGCTTATATTTATTTATTTTTTGACCATGCATATGCAAGTACGTACTATGCAAAAAACGACAGATACAGGAAGTAGTGAGACATGTGAGGTACCAGTACTGGATGCATACGGTAAATGAATGAGTGAGGAGTGATGGTGGTGTGGTACTGACCCAGCAACCAGCTCAAGTAGCTGAGGAAACAGCTCGGATTCTCTGAGCCTGATGATCTCGGAGGTGGTGGTGTCGATGGACTGGGTGGCCACCAGCATCTTGGACTCGAGGCTCTCCATCTCCATCCTGTTCTTCTCCATCTTGAGGTAATTGATGACATTCTCCATGGACAAATGATTGCCTTGAGTTATATTCGTAGGATTTTCCCATAGGAATGTCTTCAAGTCCATTTGTTGGTTTTAAAGAGTTTATGTGTCGACCAAGGTGTTATTCAAGGAATTATCCAAAGATTGGTCATAGAGAAGACATACAAGGTTGATCAAGGCTAAGTCAAAGAGTGAATCAAGTTGGTCAACACATACCTCATATTTCCTCTTCATCATATTCACCATGCCAGCTTCCCATGTCGCGGCTGGTAGAAAGGCGGGCCAAGTAGCCTGTGTGCAGCTCTTCAGCACTGAATTCCTCATAATTGGGCAGCTCATTTTTCCCTTCTCAGACAAGGGCGTCTCGTCTTTTGCTGTGAGCTTGGTGAGCACATTGGAGATTTCTGGAGTTTTATAAGCCTCCCCAGTAATAGCAATCTCATCATCGTTCCTTTCATGAGGAGGAACGTCTTCAGCCGCCTTAGTGGGGCTCGAATTACGAGCCGGACTTGGCGGGTTAAGATCATCTGCCAAGTTGTGAAGGTTAGCTTGGGCGTCCATTGCTTCAATAGTCACCGACTCATTTTTTGGGGGCATCTTAGCCTGTTCATCAAGACGGCCTTCTGGTGTCTCAATTCCAGGAGTTGTTGATGACTCGCCAACCTTTCTCTTCTTGGCTTTCGCTTTGGCCCTGCAAACAAGACAACATGTTAAAATATGTGCGGTAATGACCAGGATAATGAAGGAAATATGCCCTAGAGGCAATAATATAATTGTTATTTATATTTCCTTATATCATAATAAATGTTTATTATTCATGCTAGAATTGTATTAACCGGAAACTTAGTACATGTGTGAATACATAGACAAACAGAGTGTCACTAGTATGCCTCTACTTGACTAGCTCGTTGAATCAATGATGGTAATGTTTCCCGACCATAGACATGAGTTGTCATTTGATTAACAGGATCACATCATTGGAGAATGATGTGATTGACTTGACCCATTCGTTAGCTTAGCACGATGATCGTTTAGTTTGTTGCTATTGCTTTCTCCATAACTTATACATGTTACTATGACTATGAGATCATGCAACTCCCGAATACCGGAGGAACACTTAGTGTGCTATCAAACGTCACAACATAACTGTGTGACTATAAAGATGCTCTACAGGTGTCTCCGATGGAGATCGAGATTAGGATTTGTCACTCTGTGTATCAGAGAGGTATCTCTAGGCCCTCTCGGTAATGCACATCACTATAAATCCTTGCAAGGAATGTGACTAATGAGTTAGTTGCAGAATGGTGCATTACAGAACAAGTAAAGAGACCTGCAGGTAACGAGATTGAACTAGGTATTCAGATACCGACGATCGAATCTCGGGCAAGTAACATACCGATGACAAAGGGAACAACATATATCGTTATGTGGTTTGACCGATAAAGATCTTCGTAGAATATGTGGGAGCCAATATGAACATCCAGGTTCCGCTATTGGTTATTGACCGGAGACGTGTCTCGGTCATGTTTACATAGTTCTCGAACCCATAGGGTCCGCACGCTTAAAGTTCGGTGACGATCGGTATTATGAGTTTATGTGTTTTGATGTACCGAAGATAGTTCGGAGTCCTGGATGTGATCACGGACATGACGAGGAATCTCGAAATGGTCGGGACATAAAGATTGATATATTGGATGACTATATTCGTACACCGATGAGTTCCGGGGGTCATCAGATAATTATCGGAGTGCTAGGGGGGGTGTTATCGGAAACCCCGGAGGAACTAATGGGCCAACATGGGCCTTGTGTGAGAGACATGAGGGGGCCTTAGGGCTGGCCGCCCCCCTTGAGGAGGCCGAATTGGACAATGAGGGGGGAGGGGGCGGCGCCCCCTCTTTCCCTCCCTCTCTCCCTCTCCTTCCTTTCCCCTTCCTCCTCCTAGTTGGACTAGGAAAGGGGGAGTCCTACTCCTACTAGGAGGAGGACTCCTCCCCTCCTTGGCGCGCCCCAGGGCCCGGCCGGCCTCCCCCTTGCTCCTTTATATACGGGGGCATGGGGGCACCCTAGAACAGACAAGTTGATCATTGATCTCTTAGCCGTGTGCGGTGCCCCCCTCCACCATAATCCACCTCGGTCATATCGTTGTAGTCACTAGTAGAAAAGGGCCATTTGTCCCGGTTCATAAGGCCCATCTATCCCGGTTGGGGAACCGGGACTAAAGGGTCGTTACTAATGCCCTAGGCCTTTAGTCCCGGTTCTTATACCAACCGGGACAGATGGGCCTCCACGTGGCCGCTCCGGCGAGCCCAGGCACGAGGGCCTTTGGTCCCAGTTGGTAGCACCAACCGAGACCAATAAGCTTCCACGCGTCAGCATTTCAGGGGCTGATGTTTTTTTAAAAGGAGGTGGTTTAGGGGTTTTGGGGGTTAATTTAGGTTGGTATAGGTAGCTAATAGGATGTGTCCTCTCTTATCTCTGTGCTACTGCTACTGCTATGCCTAAACATGACTTGATTGAAGTGAGGCAACATGTGGTGCATGTCGAAAGTAATACTAATCCTAACTTGATCAAGTTTGGATTGTACTACTTTCGACATGCACCACATGCATGTTGCCTTCACTTCAATCCAATCCATGTTCATTTCACCCGCTCATACATAATAACTCTTCATGCTCGCATCATGCATCATCATATATAATAACAAGTCTACTAATCATCATCATACAACTTCTACTCGTTATTAATAACAAGTCATATGATCATCATCCTCATAGTCATCGAACCAACCCTACTTAATTGTTCTTAGCACATGATCATCAGTATTAGGTAGGACCTAAATACCCTCTTTAAGGTAAAATAGCATAAAACAATATAGACCCTGACTCTCCATTATGGAGAATGGAGATCATCCTGTCTCCAATTCTTGCGCTTCGCTTCCTTTTGCTTCCAAGAACCTCCTTACGACTGTCCATACATTTTTCCATCCTTTGGTTTGCATGTCTCCATTCCTTTTAGAAATCTGGTATGGACAGTTGAGATTCGTAGGATGACCTTGCTGTATGTTCAAAACATTAAGGCTACCTTTCTGATACATCAAATGAGGCACACAATTCTCTGGGATTATCTGTTGAAAAACACAGTAATAACTTCATAGTTAGCAATGATGTACTAGTTTTAGAAGTATGCAAAAGATGCACGGATGTCGTAATAGTAAAAAAAATCTTACCAGGGTGTCTCCATGGTAGTTACCGTAGTTGAACACATGCACTAGTGGCACGTATTGACCATAATGTTGAGGAGTTTGATTGTAGATATTGTAATTCTCAATGTCAGTACAAAATCCGACCAGATGATTTTTCTCCTTGTAAGTTAATTCGGAGCCATCGGTGTAGTGGGTTTTGTCTACCATCTCCCGCACATTCTTTGAAGAATGAAAATAAGCTGTCAATGGAAATAAGCTGTCAACTATTTTGAAATAAACAATATAAATTAGCTAATAACTATGTTTGAGAAACTAAACTCACATAGCGGTAGAATTGGAGGCATATCAACAAGGACCCAAATGTCCATATTGTCTTGCTCGATTTCAGGATCACCAAGATCCATGGTGACAAGCATACCCTCATCAAAACCATACATCTTGCAAAGTGCTTCCCATTTTTTGCAACCAAAATGGGTTACGGTCTCAGAATTGTACATTTTTACTTCAAAATCCACATCATGATGAGTCCTTAGGTGATTTTTCTTTGTTTCAAAACTTTCATGGTCTTCAAAACCCATCCTCTCCAAGACATAGCGCCTTGCATGGCATGGGATAAGCTACTCGAATTGTAAAAGATGAGAATTACACGTTGAAATAGTTGCAGTCATGCTTAATTGCGAAAAAACACTTGTCGTCGTTGTGTACCGTTTCAACATCGAAGATCTCCTCGAGCTTAATGTTGAAGCGCCGATCATCGTCCAGGTGAGGCATGTCACACAGACCTCGATCGTCGTGGCACCAGCTGCACTCCCCCGGGAGACTTTTGTCGTCTGATGATGACATTTCCTATGTTCATATATTCAAAGATTAAACTTGTACAATTAAATATATGTACTACAAAAACTAAATTAGATCATTATTATTCATCACGGGTTGACTATCGGTCTGTCGAGTCTTTTCTTGAAAACTCTCAGCTCACATGGTGTATATATTCGACTCTCGGTGATGGTCGCTCCTCACTTTGTCCCCGAGTGCATTACACCAAAATGTCTAGCACACGGGAACAAAGGAGAAGCGACCCCCACGACAACAGTCGGGATTCTTCGTCCTCTCATATATATATGGTGGAACTCTCCCTCACTGATTCCTCTCTGACATTTGCGACCGTCGGTGATGGTCGTTACTCCTTCTTCCCCTAGTGCATAACAAAGGTCTAGCACCCGGAGAAGAAGGAGAAACGACCCCCACGACAACAGTCGGGCTTCTTTGTCCTCTCATATATGGTGGAGACTCGATAGACTTAAAGTCAACTCGAAATATCGTTTAATTATCTTTCTAAAAAAGGATTTGGCTGGTCTCACCTCGAGGTCGGAGGGGGTTGGTGACGGGGACGATGGCGGGGATGATGGAGGGGGGCTCCTAGATTTTTGCGAAAACAAAAACCCTATAAGCTATCAACTAATCATATGCATACGCCTTCCATAGTGCTCTCCAATTTTAGCATTCAAAGTAGGAGTAGTTTTCCAATTTGAGCATTCAATAATCAAAATCAAATCGCAAAATCAAGTAGTTGAAGGAAATATGCCCTAGAGGCAATAATAAAGTTATTATTTATTTCCTTATATCATGATAAATGTTTATTGTTCATGCTAGAATTTTATTAACCGGAAACATAATACATGTGTGAATACATAGACAAACAGTATGTCACTAGTATGCCTCTACTTGACTAGCTCGTTGAATCAAAGATGGTTAAGTTTCCTAGCCATAGACATGAGTTGTCATTTGATTAACGTGATCACATCATTAGAGAATGATGTGATTGACTTGACCCATTCCGTTAGCATAGCACTTGATCGTTTAGTTTGTTTCTATTGCTTTCTTCATGACTTATACATGTTCCTATGACTATGAGATTATGCAACTCCCGTTTACCGGAGGAACACATTGTGTGCTACCAAACGTCACAACGTAACTGCGTGATTATAAAGGTGCTCTACAGGTGTCTCCGAAGGTACTTGTTGGGTTGGCGTATTTCGAGATTAGGATTTGTCACTCCGATTGTCGGAGAGGTATCTCTGGGCCCACTCGGTAATGCACATCACTATAAGCCTTGCAAGCATTGCAACTAATGAGTTAGTTGCAGGATGATGTGTTACAGAACGAGTAAAGAGACTTGCCGGTAACGAGATTGAACTAGGTATTGAGATACCGACGATCAAATCTCGGGCAAGTAACATACCGATGACAAAGGGAATAACGTATGTTGTTATGCGGTTTGACCGATAAAGATCTTCGTAGAATATGTAGGAGCCAATATGAGCATCCAGGTCCCGCTATTGGTTATTGACCGGAGACGTGTCTCAGTCATGTCTACATAGTTCTCGAACCCGTAGGGTCCACACGCTTAAAGTTCGATGACTGTTATATTATGAGTTTATGTGTTTTGATGTACCGAAGGAGTTCGGTGTCCCGGATAAGATCGTGACATGACGAGGAGTCTCGAAATGGTCGAGATGTAAAGATTGATATATTGGACGACTATATTCGGACATCGGAAAGGTTCCGAGTGATTCAGGTATTTTCGGGAGTACCGGGGAGTTACGGGAATTCGTATTGGGCCTTAATGGGCCATACGGGAAAGGAGAGAAAGGCCTCAAAGGGTGGCCGCACCCCTCCCCATGGCCTGGTCCGAATTGGACTAGGGAGGGGGGGGCGCCCCCTTCCTTCCTTCTCCTTTTCCCTTCCCTTTCCTTCCCTCCTACTCCTCCTACTTGGAAGGGCTCCTAGTTCTACTAGGAAAGGGGGAATCCTACTCCTGGTGGGAGTAGGACTCCCCTAGGGCGCGCCATAGGGAG
Organism: Triticum aestivum; assembly: GCF_018294505.1. Taxonomy (NCBI): domain Eukaryota; kingdom Viridiplantae; phylum Streptophyta; class Magnoliopsida; order Poales; family Poaceae; genus Triticum; species Triticum aestivum. The sequence continues at coordinate 540,563,127 of NC_057806.1, read as the reverse complement.
GGCCGGCCCTCCCCCCTCCACTCCTTTATATACAGGGGCAGGGGGCACCCCAAAGACACAACAATTGATCCCTTGGATCTCTTAGCCGTGTGCGGTGCCCCCTCCACCATAATCCACCTCGGTCATATCGTAGTGGTGCTTAGGCGAAGCCCTGTGTCGGTAGAACATCATCATCGTCACCACGCCGTCATGCTGACGAAACTCTCCCTCAACACTCGGCTGGATCGGAGTTCGAGGGACGTCATCGAGTTGAACATGTGCAGAACTCGGAGGTGCCGTGCGTTCGGTACTTGATCGGTCGGATCGCGAGGACGTACGACTACATCAACCGCGTTGTGCTAACGCTTCCGCTTTCGGTCTACGAGGGTACGTAGACAACACTCTCCCCTCACGTTGCTATGCATCACCATGATCTTGCGTGTGCGTATAATTTTTTTGAAATTACTACGTTTCCCAACAGTGGCATCAGAGCCTAGGTTTTATGCGTTGATGTTGTGCACGAGTAGAACACAAGTGAGTTGTGGGCGATATAAGTCATACTGCTTACCAGCATGTCATACTATGGTTCGACGGTATTGTTGGATGAAGTGGCCCGGACCGACATTACGCGTACGCTTACGCGAGACTGGTTCTACCGACGTGCTTTGCACACAGGTGGCTGGCGGGTGTCAGTTTCTCCAACTTTAGTTGAACCAAGTGTGGCTACGCCCGGTCCTTGAGAAGGTTAAAACAACACCAACTTGACAAACTATCGTTGTGGTTTTGATGCGTAGGTAAGAACGGTTCTTGCTAAGCCCGTAGTAGCCACATAAAACTTGCAACAACAAAGTAGAGGACGTCTAACTTGTTTTTGCAAGGCATGTTGTGATGTGATATGGTCAGGACATGATGCTAAATTTTATTGTATGAAATGATCATGTTTTGTAACCAAGTTATCGGCAACTGGCAGGAGCCATATGGTTGTCGCTTTATTGTATGCAATGCAATTGCGCTGTAATGCTTTACTTTATCACTAAGTGGTAGCGATAGTCGTGGAAGCATAAGATTGGCGAGACAACAACGATGCTATGATGGTGATCAAGGTGTCGCGCCGGTGACGATGGTGATCATGACGGTGCTTCGGAGATGGAGATCACAAGCACAAGATGATGATGGCCATATCATATCACTTATATTGATTGCATGTGATGTTTATCTTTTATGCATCTTATCTTGCTTTGATTGATGCTAGCATTATAAGATGATCTCTCACTAAATTTCAAGATAAAAGTGTTCTCCCTGAGTATGCACCGTTGCCAAAGTTCGTCGTGCCCAGACACCACATGATGATCGGGTGTGATAAGCTCTACGTCCATCTACAACGGGTGCAAGCCAGTTTTGCACACGCAGAATACTCAGGTTAAACTTGACGAGCCTAGCATATGCAGATATGGCCTCGGAACACGGAGACCAAAAGGTCGAGCGTGAATCATATAGTAGATATGATCAACATAGTGATGTTCACCATTGAAACTACTCCATCTCACGTGATGATCGGACATGGTTTAGTTGATATGGATCACGTGATCACTTAGAAGATTAGAGGGATGTCTGTCTAAGTGGGAGTTCTTAAGTAATATGATTAATTGAACTTTAATTTATCATGAACTTAGTCCTGATAGTATTAGGATATCTATGTTGTAGATCAATAGCTCACGATGTTGCTCCCAGTTTATTGTGTTCCTAGAGAAAATTATGTTGAAAAATGTTAGTAGCAATGATGCGGATTGGATCCGTGATCTGAGGATTAACCTCATTGCTGCATAGAAGAATTATGTCCTTGATGCACTGCTAGGTGACAGACCTATTGCAGGAGCAGATGCAGACGTTATGAACGTTTGGCTAGCTCAATATGATGACTACTTGATAGTTTAGTGCACCATGCTTAACGGCTTAGAATCGGGACTTCAAAGACGTTTTGAACATCATGGACCATATGAGATGTTCTAGGAGTTGAAGTTAAATATTTCAAGCAAATACCCGACTTGAGAGATATGAAGTCTCCAACAAGTTCTATAGCTAAAAGATGGAGGAGAATAGCTCAAGCAGTGAGCATATGCTCAGATTGTCTGGGTACTACAATCGCTTGAATCAAGTGGGAGTTAATCTTACAGATAAGATAGTGATTGCCATAGTTCTCTAGTCACCATCACCAAGTTACTAGAACTTCGTGATGAACTATAGTATGCAAGGGATGACGAAAACGATTCCCAAGCTCTTCGTAATGCTGAAATCAATGAAGGTAGAAATCAAGAAAAATATCAAGTGTTGATGGTAGACAAGACCACTAGTTTCAAGAAAAGGGCAAAGGGAAGAAGGGGAACTTCAAGAAGAATGCCAAGCAAGTTGCTGCTCAAGTGAAGAAGCCCAAGTCTGGTCCTAAGCCTGAGACTAAGTGCTTCTACTGCAAAGGGACTGGTCACTGGAAGCGGAACTGCCCCAAGTATTTGGCGGATAAGAAGGATGGCAAAGTGAACAAAGGTATATTTGATATACAGATTATTGATGTGTATTTTACTAGTGTTCGTAGCAACCCCTCGGTATTTGATACTGGTTTAGTTGCTAAGAGTAGTAACTCGAAACGGGAGTTGCAGAATGAACAGAGACTAGTTAAGGGTGAAGTGACGATGTGTGTTGGAAGTGGTTCCAAGATTGATATGATCATCATCGCACACTCCCTATACTTTCGGGATTAGTGTTGAACCTAAATAAGTGTTATTTGGTGTTTGCGTTGAGCATGAATATGATTTGATCATGTTTATTGCAATACGGTTATTCATTTAAGTAAGAGAATAAATTGTTGTTCTGTTTACATGAATAAAACCTTATATGGTTACACACCCAATGAAAATGGCTCGTTGGATCTCGATCGTAGTGATACACATATTCATAATATTGAAACCAAAAGATGCAAAGTTAATAATGATAGTGCAACTTATTTGTGGCACTGCCGTTTAGGTCATATTGGTGTAAAGCACATGAAGAAACTCCATGCCGATGGACTTTTGGAATCACTTGATTATGAATCACTTGATGCTTGTGAACCATGCCTCATGGGCAAGATGACTAAGACTCCATTCTCCGGAACAATGGAGCAAGCAACTGACTTATTGGAAATAATACATACTGATGTATGTGGTCCGATGAGTGTTAAGGCTCACGACAAGTATCGTTATTTTCTGACCTTCATAGATGATTTGAGCAGATATGGGTATATCTACTTAATGAAACACAAGTCTAAAACATTTGAAAAGTTCAAAGAATTTCAGAGTGAAGTGGAGAATCATCGTAACAAGAAAAATAAAAGTTTCTACAATATGATCGCAGAGGTAAAATATTTGAGTTAAGAGTTTGGCCTTCAGTTAAAACAATGTGAAATAGTTTCACTTCTCACGCCACCTGGAATACCACGGTGTAATGGTGTGTCCGACCGTCATAACCGTACTTTATTAGATATGGTGCGATCTATGATGTCTCTTACCGATCTACCACTATCGTTTTGGGGTTATGCATTAGAGACAACTGCATTCACGTTAAATAGGGCACCATCTAAATCCGTTGAGACGACACCGTATGAACTATGGTTTGGCAAGAAACCTAAGCTGTCGTTTCTTAAAGTTTGAGGTTGCAATGCTTATGTGAATTTTTTTAACCTGATAAGCTCAAGCCCAAATCGGAGAAGTGCGTCTTCATAGGATACCCAAAAGAAAATGTTGGGTACACCTTCTATCACAGATCCGAAGGCAAGATATTCGTTGCTGAGAATGGATCCTTTCTAGAGAAGGATTTTCTCTTGAAAGGAGTGAGTGGGAGGAAAGTAGAACTTGATGAGGTAACTATACCTGCTCCCTTATTGGAAAGTAGTTCATCATAGAAATATGTTCCTGTGACTACTACACCAATTAGTGAGGAAGATAATGATGATGATCATGTAACTTCAGATCAAGTTGCTACCGAACCTCGTAGGTAAACCAGAGTGAGATCCGCACCAGAGTGGTACGGTAATCCTGTGCTGGAGGTCATGTTACTTGACCATGACGAGCCTACGAACTATGAGGAAGTGATGATGAGCCCAGATTCCGCGAAATATCTTGAGGCCATGAAATCTGAGATGAGGTCCATGTATGAGAACAAAGTATGGACTTTAATTGACTTTCCCATTGATCGGCGAGCCATTGAGATTAAATGGATCTTCAAGAGGAAGATGGACGCTAATAGTAGTGTTACTATCTACAAAGCTAGAATTGTCGCAAAAAGGTTTTCGACAAGTTCAAGGTGTTGACTATGATGAGAGTTTCTCACTCGTATCTATGCTTAAGTCTGTCTGAATCATGTTAGCAATTGCCGCATTTTATGAAATCTGGCAAATGGATAAACAAAACTGCATTCCTTAATGGATTTATTAAAAAAGAGTTGTATATGATGCAACCAGAAGGTTTTGTCAATCCTAAATGTACTAACAAAATATGCAAGCTCCAGCGATCCATCTATGGACTGGTGCAAGCATCTCGAAGTTGGAATATACGCTTTGATAAGTTGATCAAAGCATATAGTTTTATACAGACTTGCGGTGAAGCCTGTATTTACAAGAAAGTTAGTGGGAGCACTACAACATTTCTGATAAGTATATGTGAATGACATATTGTTGATCGGAGATAATGTAGAATTATTCTGCAAAGCATAAAGGAATGTTTGAAAGGATTTTTTTAAAGAAAGACCTCGGTGAAGCTGCTTACATATTGAGCATCAAGATCTATAGAGATAGATCAAGATGCTTGATAAGTTTTTCAATGAGTGCATACCTTGACAAGATTTTGAAGTAGTTCAAAATGGAACAGTCAAAGAAGGAGTTCTTGCATGTGTTACAAGGTGTGAAGTTGAGTAGGACTCAAAACCCGACCACGACAGAAGATAGAGAGAGAATGAAAGTCATTCCCTATGCCTTAGCCATAGGTTCTATAAAGTATGCCATGTTGTGTACCGGACCTATTGTATACCCTGCCCTGAGTTTGGCAAGGGAGTACAATAGTGATCTAGAAGTAGATCACTGGACATTGGTCAAAATTATCCTTAGTGGAATAAGGATATGTTTCTCGATTATGGAGGTGACAAAAGGTTCGTCGTAAAGGGTTACGTCGATGCAAGTTTTGACACTGATCCAGATGACTCAAAGTCTCAATCTGGATACATATTTAAAGTGGGAGCAATTAGCTAGAGTAGCTCCGTGCAGAGCATTGTTGACATAGAAATTTGCAAAATACATACGGATCTGAATGTAGCAGACCTGTTGACTAAACTTCCCTCACAAGCAAAACATGATCACACCTTAGTACTCTTTGGGTATTAATCACATAGCGATGTGAACTAGATTATTGACTCTAGTAAACCCTTTGGGTGTTGGTCACATGATGATGTGAACTATGGGTGTTAATCACATGGTGATGTGAACTATTGATGTTAAATCACATGGCGATGTGAATTAGATTATTGACTCTAGTGCAAGTGGGAGACTGAAGGAAATATGCCCTAGAGGCAATAATAAAGTTATTATTTATTTCCTTATATCATGATAAATGTTTATTATTCATGCTAGAATTGTATTAACCGGAAACATAATACATGTGTGAATACATAGACAAACAGTATGTCACTAGTATGCCTCTACTTGACTAGCTCGTTGAATCAAAGATTGTTAAGTTTCCTAGCCATAGACATGAGTTGTCATTTTATTAACGGAATCACATCATTAGAGAATGATGTGATTGACTTGACCCATTCTGTTAGCATAGCACTTGATCGTTTAGTTTGTTGCTATTGCTTTTTTCATGACTTATACATGTTCCTATGACTATGAGATTATGCAACTCCCGTTTACCAGAGGAACACTTTGTGTGCTACCAAACGTCACAACGTAACTGGGTGATTATAAAGGTGCTCTACAGGTGTCTCCGAAGGTACTTGTTGGGTTGGCGTATTTCGATATTAGGATTTGTCACTCCGATTGTCGGAGAGGTATCTCTGGGCCCACTCGGTAATGCACATCACTATAAGCCTTGCAAGCATTGCAACTAATGAGTTAGTTGTGGGATGATGTGTTACGGAACGAGTAAAGAGACTTGCCGGTAACAAGATTGAACTAGGTATTGAGATACCGACGATCAAATCTCGGACAAGTAACATACCGATGACAAAGGGAACAACGTATGTTGTTATGCGGTTTGACCGATAAAGATCTTCGTAGAATATGTAGGAGCCAATATGAGCATCCAGGTTCCGCTATTGGTTATTGATCAGAGACGTGTCTCAGTCATGTCTACATAGTTCTCAAACCCGTAGGGTCCGCACGCTTAAAGTTCGATGACGGTTATATTATGAGTTTATGTGTTTTGATGTACCAAAGGAGTTCGGAGTCCCGGATGAGACGAGTATATGACGAGGAGTCTCGAAATGGTCGAGACGTAAAGATCGATATATTGGACGACTATATTCGGTCATCGGAAAGGTTCTGAGTGATTCGGGTATTTTCGGGAGTACCGGAGAGTTACGGGAATTCGTATTGGGCATTAATGGGCCATACGGGAAAGGAGAGAAAGGCCTCAAAGGGTGGCCGCACCCCTCCCCATGGGCTGGTCCGAATTGGACTAGGGAGGGGGGCGCCCCCTTCCTTCCTTCTCCTTTTCCCTTCCCTTTCCTTCCCTCCTACTCCTCCTACTTGGAAGGGCTCCTAGTTCTACTAGGAAAGGGGGAATCCTACTCCCGGTGGGAGTAGGACTCCCCTAGGGCGCGCCATAGAGAGGGCCGGCCCTTCCCCTCCTCCACTCCTTTATATACAGGGGCAGGGGGCACCCCAAAGACACAACAATTGATCCCTTGGATCTCTTAGCCGTGTGCGGTGCCCCCTCCACCATAATCCACCTCGGTCATATCGTAGCGGTGCTTAGGCGAAGCCCTGCGTCGGTAGAACATCATCATCGTCACCACGCTGTCGTGCTGACGAAACTCTCCCTCAACACTCGGTTGGATCGGAGTTCGAGGGACATCATCGAGTTGAACGTGTGCAGAACTCGGAGGTGCCACGCGTTCGGTACTTGATCGGTCGCGTCGTGAAGACATACGACTACATCAACCGCGTTGTGCTAACGCTTCCGTTTTCGGTCTATGAGGGTACGTAGACAACACTCTCCCCTCTCGTTGCTATGCATCACCATGATCTTGTGTGTGCGTAGAATTTTTTTGAAATTACTACGTTCCCCAACAGTAGTATTAAAATTAGGATGCATTCAATTATAAGCAAAACTACATCATCTCTTGCGTCCGTACATCGTCGAATATTATCACTAATACACCTCGAATACTATCATAAATATAACATCGCTAGTACAGCTAGAACCGTAGCGCCCGACGGGTATCGGCACAGGCGGTGGACACCCAAAGAGAAGGAACAATCACATGATCGCTCCAGTGAGATCCCTGAAGAACCTGCCAGGTATTGTCGAACCTGCCCTCCAACGCAACCATGTAGCGACGGATGTGCTCGTCCTCCTTGCTGACACGGTGACGTACCACCTCCGTGGTGTCCGGAAGGCTCGGCACCGTCACTGGCCCACGCGACCACCACCAAACAAGTATCGGGTCAACGATGGGCTGGCTCCTCACCAACCTACGCCCCCGAAAGGTAGCACATCCCAGAACCATCCCAGCGGAGCCCAGTCCCGGACATGGCCCCTCTGATCAAGCCGGCCTCCTCCGTCGAGTCGACGACGAGGATGCGGGATAGGCATCGTCAACGTCGATGCGGGAATACTTGCTTTAACTAAAAAAATAAACTAGATCTATTAATTTTCTTGCTAAAAATAAACTACTTCTATATATAGTAAAATAAAGTAGTTTTCTTAAATAAACTAGTTCAACTACTACTAAGCACTTAATTACTATAAATAAAATAAAGTAGTACTTACTAAAAATAAACAACTTCTATATATAGTAAAATAAAGTAGTTTTATTAAATCAACTAATTCAATTACTAAGCACTTACTATAAATAAAATAAAGTAGTAGTTACTAAAAACAAACTATTTCAATATATAGTAAAATAAAGTAGTTTTATTAAATCAACTAGTTCAAGTACTAATTAAGCACTATAAGAAAGAAAGAAAAAAAGAAAAAAAAAGAGGAGAAGAAGAAGGAATAGAGGAGAAGAAGAAAAAATAGAATAGATCCTCTTTTTTTCCCTTCTTTTTCCTCTTTGTTTTCCTCTTCATTTTCTTCTTCTTTTTCCTCTTCTTTTTCTTCTAAATATGAACATATACATAAAATACTTTGATCATACACAATTTTAATATGAGTTTTAACTTAGTAAATTCTATGAACAAAAAAAAATTCCACAAACATCTCATCTCGTCTCCACAAAACACATCTCATCTCATCTCATTTCATCCAAAAATAATTCTTTGCACATTCGTTGCATATGAACATACATACATTTACTTTTTTTTCTTAAATTTAATATATGAACATTTTCTTAAATGAGCATATGAACATACATATCACCAAAAAATAGACCTTTTTCTTTGCATATGTACATAAAAAAATCTATACACATCCATCCATCCATCCATATATATAAATACATCAATCCATCCATCTATATATATGAAAACAATTAAAGAAAAAAAATCTATGAACCTAAAAAATTCTAGGAAGCAGGGGCGGCGGCGGCAACGCATAGGGGCAGGGGCGGTGGTGGGGCAACTCGCAGGGCAGGGGCGGCGGCGGTGGCAGCGCAGGGTAGGGGCGACAACACAGGGGGAAGGGGAGCAGAGCTCACTAGGGGCGACGGCGGCAGCGTAGGGTAGGGGCGGCGGCGTAGGGCAGGGGAAGAGGGGACAGAGCTCACTGGGGGAGTATGCAGGCTCGGGGAAGGGCGGCGCAGCCTGGCGGCGTCGAGGAGGGTCGGCGTCGTCGGGCGGCAACTGGCGATGAAATCTGAAAAAATGCTAAGTGCTGGCTTATATAGGAAAGGCTTTAGTCCCGGTTCGTGGCGCCAAATAGGACCAATGCCCCCCTTTAGTCCCGGTTGGTGCCACCAACCAGGACCAAAGGCCTGCGCCTGCCAAAGCCGCGGTGCGGTGGGATGTTTAGTCCCACCTTGCTAGCAGAGGAGCGGCATGACCTGTTTATAAGCCCTGCCCCGCCATCTCCATTGAACTCCTCTAAATTACAGGCCTCTGGGCCTAATCTAGCATTGCTATGCCTGTGGGCCTGCTGGGCCTTCTGCGGGCCTGAATCCTGGCCCATGGATGGGTTTCTAGTCGTATTCAAGCCGTGGTGGCCCAGTAGGTGGCATTTTTTTATTTTTTCCCAGTTTATTTCTTTTATTTTTTGCTTTATTTATTTTATTTTGTTTCTACTTACAACAAAATACTTATTTATTTTATTTTGTTTCTAATTACTTATTTATTTTATTTTATGATAATTCTTTTTGCTATTAAAGTTTCTAACAAAAAAAGTTCTTTATGAAAATTCTTTTTGCTTTTAATGATTTTGAATAGAAAAAACTTTGTTAGTTTTAGTTGCATCAATTTTATATAATTTTAGTTTCAATAATACTAGAGGTTGCTTATAATGTTTTGAACAGAAAATACGTTGATAATTTTAGTTTCATAAATTTTATTTATGTCATTAAAGTTTATTTTATTTTGTTTCTACTTATATATTTTATTAAAGTTTATTTTATTCTGTTTCTAATTATTTATTTATTTTATTTTATGATATTTGTTATTTTACTGATTATTTTGAGCTATAAGACCCTGAAATTGAAAAGTACTACAAATGAACTCTTAAAAGGTTGAAAGTTGGCATGGTATCATCATTTCACCCACATAGCATGTGCAAGAAAGTAGAGAGGGTTACGACAAAAACTGGATGCACTTTGTGTACAAAATGGACAATCTCTTTCGAAGTATCAATGTTTCCTACGGGAACTCGTCTGTTTTCAAAGGGATTTCATTTTCTAGAAATTATTTGAACTCCATAGTTTTTCTGTGTTCAAAATGCACCATTCAAAGTCACATCATCAATTTTCAACCCTTTCTGACTTCATTTGTTATTTTCCATACATTTACTAATGAGCTATACGACCCTGAAATTGAAAAGCACTACAAATGAACTCTAAAAAGGTTGAAAGTTGGCATGGTATCATCATTTCACCCACATAGAATGTGCAAGAAAGTAGAGAGGGTTACAGCAAAAACTGGATGCACTTCGTGTACAAAACGGACAATCTCTTTCGAAGTATCAGGGTTTCATACGGAAACTCATCTGTTACAAAGCGATTTCCTTTTTTAGAACTTATTTGAACTCCATAGTTTTTCTGTGTTCAAAATACACCATTCAAAGTCACATCATCAATTTTCAACCCTTTCTGACTTCATTTGTTATTTTCCATGCATTTACTGATTATTTTGAACTATAAACCTTGAAATTGAAAAGCACTACAAATGAACTCTGAAAAGGTTAAAAGTTGGCATGGTATCATCATTTCACCCACATAGCATGTGCAAGAAAGTAGAGAGGGTTACGGCAAAAACTGGATGCACTTCATGTACAAAACGGACAATCTCTTTCGAAGTATCAGGATTTCATACGGAAACTCGTCTGTTACAACATGCATTTCAAATGAACTATGAAAAGGTTGAAAGTTGGCATGGTATCATCATAATAGTTGTGGAGAGAAAGTCTTCACATTTTTTTCGCTTGTGTGCTTTGCTTATTGCGTCGTAACCATGGATAATCTTCATCGTTTATCAGGATGCTTGGGTCAGCCTTGACTTTGAAGGGAGGAATTTCATGAAACTTTTCATAATCTTCAGACATGTCTGTCTTGCCCTCCACTCCCACGATGTCCCTTTTTCCTAAAAGAACTATGTGCCGCTTTGGCTCATCGTATGATGTATTCTCTTCCTTATCTTTTCTTTTTCCCAGTTTGGTAGACATGTCCTTCACATAGATAACCTGTGCCACATCATTGGCTAGGACGAACGGTTCGTCAGTGTACCCAAGATTGTTCAGATCCACTGTTGCCATTCCGTACTGTGGGTCTACCTGTACCCCGCCTCCTGACAGATTGACCCATTTGCACGTAAACAAAGGGACCTTAAAATCATGTCCGTAGTCAAGTTCCCATATGTCCATTATGTAACCATAATATGTGTCCTTTCCCCTCTCGATTGCTGCATCAAAGCGGACACTGCTGTTTTGGTTGGTGCTCTTTTGATCTTGGGCGATCGTGTAAAATGTATTCCCATTTATCTCGTATCCTTTGTAAGTCAATACAGTTGAAGATGGTCCCCTGGACAACGAGTACAGCTCATCACAAACAGTGTTGTCACCTCTGAGATGTGTTTCCAACCAACTGCTGAAAGTCATGATGTGTTCACATGTAATCCAGTCGTCACACTGCTCCGGTTATTTGGAGCGCAGACTGTTCTTGTGTTCATCGACATACGGGGTCACCAAGGTAGAGTTATGTAGAACTGTGTAGTGTGCTTGAGACCAAGAATGCCCGTCCCTGCATATTATTGAGTCTGCTCCTAGTGTGCCTTTTCCAGTCAGTCTCCCATCATACCGCGATTTAGGGATACCTATCTTCTTAAGGCCAGGAATGAAGTCAACACAAAACCCAATGACATCCTCTGTTTGATGGCCCATGGAGATGCTTCCTTCTGGCCTAGCACGATTACATACATATTTCTTTAGGACTCCCATGAACCTCTCAAAGGGGAACATATTGTGTAGAAATACGGGGCCCAGAATGACAATCTCGTCGACTAGATGAACTAGGACGTGCGTCATGATATTGAAGAAGGATGGTGGGAACACCAGCTCGAAACTGACAAGACATTGTGCCACATCACTCCTTAGCCTTGGTATGATTTCTGGATCGATCACCTTCTGCGAGATTGCATTGAGGAATGCACATAGCTTCATAATGGCTAATCGGGCGTTTTCCGGTAGAAGCCCCCTCAATGCAACTGGAAGCAGTTGCATCATAATCATGTGGCAGTCATGAGACTTTAGGTTCTAGACTTTTTCTCTGGAATATTTATTATTCCCTTTATATTCGACGAGAAGCCAGTCGGGACCTTCATACTGAGCAGGCATTGAAAAAAGATTTCCTTCTCTTCTTTGGTAAGAGCGTAGCTGGCAGGACCTTCATACTGCTTTGGAGGCATGCCGTCTTTTTCGTGCAAATGTTGCAGGTCCTCCCGTGCCTCAGGTGTATCTTTTGTCTTCCCATACATGCCCAAGAAGCCTAACAGGTTCACGCAAAGGTTCTTTGTCATGTGCATCACGCCGATTGAAGATCGTACCTCTAGCTCTTTCCAGTAGGGTAGGTCCCAAAATATAGATTTCTTCTTCCACATGGGTGCGCGTCCCTCAGCATCATTCGGAACAGCTAGTCCGCCGGGACCCTTTCCAAATACTATGTGTAAATGAGAGACCATAGCAAGTACGTGATCACCGGTACGCATGGCGGGCTTCTTCCGGTGATCTGCCTCGCCTTTGAAATGCTTGCCTTTCTTTCGACATTGATGGTTGGTCGGGAGAAATCGACGATGGCCCAGGTACACATTCTTCCTGCATCTGTCCAGGTATATACTTTCGGTGTCAGCTAAATAGTGCGTGCATGCGTGGTATCCCTTGTTTGTCTGTCCTGAAAGGTTACTGAGAGCGGGCCAATCATTGATGGTCACGAAAAGCAACGCCTTTAGGTCAAATTCTTCCCCCATGTGCTCATCCCACGCACGTACACCTATTCCATTCCACAGCTGTAAGAGTTCTTCAACTAATGGCCTTAGGTACACATCAATGTCTTTGCCAGGTTGCTTAGGGACTTGGATGAGAATTGGCATCATAATGAACTTCCGCTTCATGCACATCCAAGGAGGAAGGTTATACATACATAGAGTCCCGGGCCAGGTGCTGTGATTGCTGCTCTGCTCCCCGAAAGGATTAATGCCATCCATGCTTAAAGCAAACCATACGTTCCTTGGGTCACTTGCAAACTCAGCCCAGAACTTTCTCTCAGTTTTTCTCCACTGCAACCCGTCAGCGGGTGCTCTCAACTTCCCGTCTTTCTTACGGTCCTCACTATGCCATCGCATCAACTTGGCATGCTCTTTGTTTCTGAACAGTCGTTTCAACCGTGGTATTATAGGAGCATACCACATCACCTTCGCAGGAACCCTCTTCCTGCGGGGCTCTCCCTCAACATCACCAAGGTCATCTCGTATGATCTTATACCGCAATGCACCGCATACCGGGCATGCGTTCAAATCCTTGTACGCACCGCGGTAGAGGATGCAGCCATTAGGGCATGCATGTATCTTCTCCACCTCCAATCCTAGAGGGCATACGACCTTCTTTGCTGCGTACGTACTATCGGGCAATTCGTTATCCTTTGGAAGCTTCTTCTTCAATATTTTCAGTAGCTTCTCAAATCCTTTGTCAGGCACAACATTCTCTGCCTTCCACTGCAGCAATTCCAGTACGGTACCGAGCTTTGTGTTGCCATCTTCGCAATTGGGGTACAACTATTTTTTGTGATCCTCTAACATGCGATCGAACTTCAGCTTCTCCTTTTCACTTTCACACTTTTCCCTTGCATCAACAATGACCCGACGGAGATCATCATCGGGCACATCGTCTAGTTCCTCTGGATCTTCATCTTCCTCTTGATCTTCAGCTTCCCCCGTTGCAGCATCACCGTATTCAGGGGGCACATGGTTGTCGTCGTCCTCCTCTTCTTTGCTGTCTTCCATCATAACCCCTATTTCTCCGTGCTTTGTCCAAACATTATAGTGTGGCATGAAACCCTTATAAAGTAGGTGGGTGTGAAGGATTTTCTTGTCAGAGTAAGACCTCGTATTCCCACAATTAGGGCATGGACAACACATAAAACCATTCTGCTTGTTTGCCTCAGCCACTTCGAGAAAATTATGCACGCCCTTAATGTACTCAGAGGTGTGTCTGTCACCGTACATCCATTGCTGGTTCATCTGCGTGCATTATATATAATTATGTGTGTCAAAAGTAAGAAAATTAGACAAGTATGTATCTAAAGTAAGATTTTTTTTCTTTCAGAAAGAAGATAAGAACAAGAGGCTCACCATGGTGGTGTCGGCGACGAGATCGGCGCGGGCGATCGATGGCGGTGAAGACGAGGATGGGGCGTGATGGACCGCTAAACCTAGACAAATCTCGGAAAAAATGGAGCTCGGAGGTCGAGCTTCGAGAGGAGAAAGCTTAACTAATGTGGCTCGGGCATTTCATTGAACACCTCATGTGCATAGGAGGTGAGCTAGAGCACCCAATGCCCTTCCCCTCGCCGGCCAGCAAAAAACAGAGCACTGTGGAGTGCGCTGCTCGCCGACGATGGGGTATATATAGGCAACTCATTGGTCCCGGTTCATGGCTGGAACCGGGACTAAAGGCCATCCTTCTGTCCTGGTTCCTGCCATGAACCGGGACCAATGGTTGCGGGCCAGGAGTGAGGCCCATTGGTCACGGTTCGTGCCAAGAACCGGGACAAATGGGCCCAGACGAACCGGGACCAATGCCCACGAGGCCCCGGCCGCCCCCCTGGGCTCACGAACTAGGACAAATGCCTCCATTGGTCCCGGTTCGTGGCAGAAACAGAACTAATGGGCTGGCCAGGCCCAAATGAAAGCCCCCTTTTCTACTAGTGAGTGCTTAGGCGAAGCCCTGTGCCGGTAGCTTCATCATCACCATCAACACGCCGTCGTGCTGACGAAGCTCTCCCTCGACACTTAGATGGATCGAGAGTTCGTGGGATGTCACCGAGCCGAACATGTGCAGATCGCGAAGGTGCCATACTTTCGGTACTAGGATCGGTCGGATCGTGAAGACGTACGACTACATCAACTGCGTTGTCATAACGCTTCCGCTTATGGTCTACGAGGGTATGTGGACACCACTCTTCCCCTCTCCTTGCTATGCATCACCATGATAGATCTTGCGTGTGCTTAGGATTTTTTTTAAAATTACTGTGTTCCCCAACAGTGGCATCCGAGCCAGGTCTATTTGTAGATGTTATATGCATGAGTAGAACACAAAGGAGTTGTGGGCGTGGGTAAATGCATATTGCTTGCAGTCACTAGTTGATTCTTGATCCAGCGGTATTGTTGGATGAAGCAGCTTAGACCGACATTACGCGTACGCTTACACGAGACTGGTTCTACCGACGTGCTTCACACACAGGTGGTTGGTGGGTGTCAGTTTCTCCAACTTTAGTTAAATCGAATTCAATGAACAGGGTTCTTTCTGAAGATCAAAAAGCAATCACTATACCGCGTTGTGGTTTTTGATGCGTAGGTAAGAACGGTTCTTGCTCAGCCCGTAGCAGCCACGTAAAACTTGCAACAACAAAGTAGAGGACGTCTAACTTGTTTTTGCAGGGCATGTTGTGATGTGATATGGTCAAGACATGACGCTAAATTTTATTGTATGAGATGATCATGTTTTGTAACACAGTTATCGGCAACTGGCAGGAGCCATATGGTTGTCGCTTTATTGTATGAAATGCAATCGCCATGTAATTGCTTTACTTTATCACTAAGCGGCAACGATAGTCGTAGAAGCAATAGTTGGCGAGATGACAATGATGCTTCGATGGAGATCAAGGTGTCAAGCCGGTGATGATGGTGATCATGATGGTGCTTTGGAGATGGAGATCAAAGGCACAAGATAATGATGGCCATATCATATCACTTATATTGATTGCATGTGATGTTTATCCTTTATGCATCTTATTTTGCTTAGTTGGGCGGTAGAATTATAAGATGACCTCTCACTAAATTTCAAGGTATAAATGTTCTCCCTGAGTATGCACCGTTGCTACAGTTCGTCGTGCCGAGACACCACGTGATGATCGGGTGTGATAAGCTCTACGTTCACATACAACGGGTGCAAGCCAGTTTTGCACACGCAGAATACTCGGGTTAAACTTGACGAGCCTAGCATATGCAGATATGGCCTCGGAACACTGAGATCAAAAGGTCGAGCATGAATCATATAGTAGATATGATCAACATAGTGATGTTCACCATTGAAAACTACTCCATCTCACGTGATGATCGGGCATGGTTTAGTTGATATGGATCACATGATCACCTAGATGATTAGAGAGATGTCTATCTAAGTGGGAGTTCTTAAGTAATTTGATTAACTGAACTTTAATTTATCATGAACTTAGTACCTGATAGTATTTTGCATGTCTATGTTGTTATAGATAGATGGCCCATGTTGTTGTTCCGTTGAATTTTAATGCGTTCCTAGAGAAAGCTAAGTTGAAAGATGATGGTAGCAACTACACGGACTGGGTCCGTAACTTGAGGATTATCCTCATTGCTGCATAGAAGAATTACGTCCTGGAAGTATCGCTAAGTGACAAACCCGCTGCAGGAGCAACGCCAGATGTTGTGAACACCTGGCAGAGCAAAGCTGATGACTACTCGATAGTTCAGTGTGCCATGCTTTACGACTTAGAACCGGGACTTCAATGATGTTTTGAATGTCATGGAGCATATGAGATGTTCCAGGAGTTGAAGTTAATATTTCAAGCAAATGCCCGGATTGAGAGATATGAAGTCTCCAATAAGTTCTACAACTGCAAAATGGAGGAGAATAGTTCTGTCAGTGAACATATACTCAGAATGTTTGGGTACCACAACCACTTGACTCAGCTGGGAGTTAATCTTCCTAATGATAGTGTCATTGACAGAGTTCTTCAATCACTGCCACCAAGCTACAAGAGCTTCGTGATGAACTATAATATGCAAGGGATGGATAAGACAATTCTCGAGCTCTTCGCAATGCTAAAGGCTGCGGAGGTAGAAATCAAGAAGGAGCATCAAGTGTTGATGGTCAATAAAACCACTAGTTTCAAGAAAAAAGGTAAAGGGAAGAAGGGGAACTTCAAGAAGAACAACAAGACAGTTGCTACTCAAGTGAAGAAACCCAAGTCTGGACCTAAGCCTGAAACTGAGTGCTTCTACTGCAAAGGGACTGGTCACTAGAAGCGGAACTGGCCCAAGTATTTGGCGGAGAAGAAGGATGGCAAAGTGGAAGGTATATTTGATATACATGTTATTGATGTGTACCTTACTAATGCTCGCAGTAGCGCCTGGGTATTTGATACTGGTTCTGTTGCTAATATTTGCAACTCGAAACAGGGGCTACGGATTAAGCGAAGATTGGCTAAGGACGAGGTGACGATGCACGTGGGAAATGGTTCCAAATTCGATGTGATCGCCGTTGGCACGCTACCTATACATCTACCTTCGGGATTAATTTTAGACCGTTATTTGGTGCCAGCGTTGAGAATGAACATTATATCTGGATCTTGTTTGATGCGAGACGGTTATTCATTTAAATCAAAGAATAATGGTTGTTCTATTTATATGAGTAATATCTTTTATGGTCATGCACCCTTGATGAGTGGTCTATTTTTACTAAATCTTGATAGTAGTGATACACATGTTCATAGTATTGAAGCCAAAAGATGCGTAGTTGATAATGATAGTGCAACTTATTTGTGGCACTGCCGTTTGGGTCATATTGGTGTAAAGCGCATGAAGAAACTCCATTCTGATGGACTTTTGGAATCACCTAATTATGAATCACTTGGTACTTGCGAACCATGCCTCATGGGCAAGATGACTAAAACTCCGTTCTCCGAAACAATGGAGCGAGCAACAGAGTTATTGGAAATCATACATACTGATGTATGTGGTCCAATGAACATTGAGGCTCGCGGCGGATATCATTATTTTCTCACCTACACAGATGATTTGAGCAGATATGGGTATATCTACTTAATGAAACATAAGTCTGAAACATTTGAAAAGTTCAAAGAATTTCAGAGTGAAGTGGAAAATCATCGTAACAGGAAAATAAAGTTTCTATGATCTGATCGTGGAGGAGAATATTTGAGTTAAAGTTTGGTCTTCATTTGAAACAATGCGGAATAGTTTCGCAACTCACGCCACCCGGAACACCACATCGTAATGGTGTGCCCGAACATCGTAATCGTACTTTACTAGATATGGTGCGATCTATGATGTCTCTCACTGATTTACCGCTATCATTTTGGGGTTATGCTTTAGAGACAACTGCATTCACGTTAAATAGGGCACCATCTAAATCCGTTGAGACTACACCTTATGAATGGTGGTTTGGCAAGAAACCCAAGTTGTCGTTTCTTAAAGTTTGGGGCTGCGATGCTTATGTGAAAAAGCTATAACCTGATAAGCTCGAACCCAAATCGGAGAAATGTGTCTTCATAGGATACCCGAAAGAGACTGTTGGGTACACCTTCTGTCACAGATCCGAAGGCAATATATTCGTTGCTAAGAATGGATCCTTTATAGAGAAGGAGTTTCTCTCGAAAGAAGTGAGTGGGAGGAAAGTAGAACTTGATGAGGTAATTGTACCTGCTCCCTTATTGGTAAGTAGTTCATCACTGAAATTAGTTCCAGTGATTCCTACACCAGTAAGTGAGGAAGCTAATGATGATGATCATGAAACTTCTGATCAAGTTACCACCGAAACTCGTAGGTCAACCAGAGTAAGATCCGCACCAGAGTGGTACGGTAATCCTGTTCTGGAGGTCATGTTACTTGACCATGACGAACCTACGAACTATGAGGAAGCGACGATGAGCCCAGATTCCGCAAAATGGCTTGAGGCCATGAAATCTGAGATGGGATCCATGTATGAGAACAAAGTATGGACTTTGGTTGACTTGCCCGTTGGTCGGAATGCTATAGAGAATAAATGGATCTTTAAGAAGAAGACTGACGCTGACGGTAATGTTACTGTCTACAAAGCTTGACTTGTTGCAAAAGGTTTTCGACAAGTTCAAGGAGTTGACTACGATGAGACATTCTCACCCGTAGCGATGCTAAGTCCGTCCGAATCATGTTAGCAATTGCCGCATTTTATGATTATGAAAATTGGCAAATGGATGTCAAAACTGCATTCCTTAATGGATGTATTAAAAGAAGAGTTGTATATGATGCAACCAGAAGGTTTTGTCAATCCGAAAGGTGCTAACAAAGTGTGCAAGCTCCAGCGATCCATTTATGGACTGGTGCAAGCCTCTCGGAGTTGGAATATATGCTTTGATAGTGTGATCAAAGCATATGGTTTTATACAGACTTTTGGAGAAGCCTATATTTTACAAGAAAGTGAGTGGGAGCTCTGTAGCATTTCTGATATTATATGTAGATGACATATTGTTGATCAGAAATGATACTGAATTTCTGAATAGCATAAAAGGATACTTGAATAAGATTTTTTCAATGAAAGACCTCGGTGAAGCTGCTTATATATTGGGCATCAAGATCTGTAGAGATAGATCAAGACGCTTAATTGGACTTTCACAAAGCACATACCTTGATAAAGTTTTGAAGAAGTTCAAAATGGATCAAGCTGAGAAAGGGTTCTTGCCTGTGTTACAAGGTGTGAAGTTGAGTCAGACTCAATGCCCGACCACTTCAGAAGATAGAGCGAAAATGAAAGTCATTCCCTATGCTTCAGCCATAGGTTCTATCATGTATGCAATGCTGTGTACCAGACCTGATGTGTGCCTTGCTATTTGTTTAGCAGGGAGGTACCAAAGTAGTCCAGTAGTGGATCACTGAACAGCGGTCAAGAACATCCTGAAATACCTGAAAAGGACTAAGGATATGTTTCTCGTTTATGGAGGTGACAAAGAGCTCATCGTAAACGGTTACGTCGATGCAAGCTTTGACACTGATCCAGATGACTCTAAGTCACAAACCGGATACATATTTTTATTAAATGGTGGAACTATCAGTTGGTGCAGTTCCAAGCAGAGCATCGTGGCGTGATCTATGTTGAAGTGGAGTACATAGCTGCTTCGGAAGCAGCAAATGAAGGAGTCTGGATGAAGGAGTTCATATCCGATCTAGGTGTAATACCTAGTGCATCGAGTCCAATGAAAATATTTTGTGACAATACTGGTGCAATTGACTTGGCAAAGGAATCCAGATTTCACAAGAGAACCAAGCACATCAAGAGATGCTTCAATTCCATCCGCGATCAAGTCAAGGAGGGAGACATAGAGATTTGCAAGATACATATGGATCTGAATGTTGCAGACCCGTTGACTAAGCATCTCTCACGAGCAAAACATGATCATCACCAAGACTCCATGGGTGTTAGAATCATTACAATGTAATCTAGATTACTGACTCTAGTACAAGTGGGAGACTGAAAGAAATATGCCCTAGAGGCAATAATAAAGTTGTTATTTATGTTTCCTTATATCATGATAAATGTTTATTATTCATGCTAGAATTGTATTAACCAGACACTTAGTACATGTGTGAATACATAGACAAACATAGTGTCACTAGTATGCCTCTACTTGACTAGCTCGTTGAATCAATGATGGTCATGTTTCCTGACCATAGACATGAGTTGTCATTTGATTACCGGGATCACATCATTGGAGAATGATATGATTGACTTGACCCATTCGTTAGCTTAGCACGATGATCGTTTAGTTTGTTGCTATTGCTTTCTCCATAACTTATACATGTTCCTATGACAATGAGATCATGCAACTCCCGAATACCGAAGGAACACCAGTGTGCTATCAAACATCACAACGTAACTGGGTGACTATAAAGATGCTCTACAGGTGTCTCCGATGGTGTATGTTGAGTTGGCACAGATCGAGATTAGGATTTGTCACTCCATGTATCGGAGAGGTATGTTTGGGCCCTCTCGGTAATGTACATCACTATAAAGCCTTGCAAGCAATGTGACTAATGAGTTAGTTACAGGATGATGCATTATGGAACGAGTAAAGAGACTTGTAGGTAATGAGATTGAACTAGGTATTGAGATACCGTCGATCGAATCTCGGGCAAGTAACATACCGATGACAAAGGGAACAACGTATATCGTTATGTGGTTTGAACGATAAAGATCTTCGTAGAATATGTGGGAGCCAATATGAACATCCAGGTTCCGCTATTGGTTATTGACTGGAGACATGTCTTGGTCATGTCTACATAGTTCTCGAACCCGTAGGGTCCGCACGCTTAAAGTTCGGTGATGATCGGTATTATGAGTTTATGTGTTTTGATGTACCAAAGATAGTTCGTAGTCCCGGATGTGATCACGGACATGACAAGGAGTCTCGAAATGGTCGAGACATAAAGATTGATATATTGGATGACTATATTTGGACACCGGATGAGTTTCGGGGGTCACCAGATAATTATCGGAGTACTGGGGGGTTATCGGAAACCCCGGGGGAACTAATGGGCCAACATGGGCCTTATGTGTGTGTGAGAGAGGAGGGGGCCTTAGGGCTGGCCGCCCCCCTTGAGGAGTCCGAATTGGACAAGGAGGGGGCGGGGGGGGGGGCGCCCCCTCTTTCCCTCCCTCTCTCCCTCTCCTTCCTTTCCCATTCCTCCTCCTAGTTGGACTAGGAAAGGGGGAGTCCTACTCCTACTAGGAGGAGGACTCCTCCCCTCCTTGGCACGCCCAGAGGCCGGCCGGCCTCCCCCTTGCTCCTTTATATACGGGGTAGGGGGGCACTGAGGGAGTCCTGGATTAGGGGGTCTACGGACAGCCGGACTATATCCTTTGGCCGGACTATTGGACTATGAAGATACAAGATTGAAGACTTCGTCTTGTGTCTGGATGGGACTCTACTTGGCGTGGAAGGCAAGCTAGGCATTACGGATATGTATATCTCCTACTTTGTAACCGACCTTGTGTAACCCTAGCCCTTTCCGGTGTCTATATAAACCGGAGGGTTTTAGTCCGTAGGACAACATACAATCATACCATAGGCTAGCTTCTAGGGTTTAGCCTCTCCGATCTCGTGGTAGATCAATTCTTGTAATGCTCATATCATCAAGAATAAATCAAGCAGGACGTAGGGTTTTACCTCCATCAAGAGGGCCCGAACCTGGGTAAAACATCGTGTCCCCTGCCTCCTGTTACCATCTGCCTTAGACGCACAGTTCGGGACCCCCTACCCGAGATCCGCCGGTTTTGACACCGACATTGGTGCTTTCATTGAGAGTTCCTCTGTGTCATCGCCGTTAGGCTTGATGGCTCCTACGATCATCGATAGCGATGCAGTCCAGGGTGAGACTTTTCTCCCCGGACAGATCTTTGTGTTCGGCGGCTTCGCACTGCGGGCCGACTGCTTGGCCATCTGGAGCAGATCAAAAGTTACGTCCCTGGCCACCAGGTCAGGTTTGGAAGCTTAAACTACATGGCCGATATACGCGGAGACTTGATCTTCGACAGATTCGAGCCCCTGCCTTGTGCGCCACACGACCATGATGAGTACGATTTAGCTCTACCATCGGACCGTATTCAGGAGATCGCACTGGCAGCCACTCCGACCCTCAATTCGGAGCCAGTTTCGCCATCCGAGGGCAGGTGGATAGACCCCGTCACGGAGGCTGTACCCTCTGTGGCGATCGAGCCGAATATCAACCTTACCCTTCACGAGAGCCGTGTTGCCAAACTGCCGGATCCTTCTCCGGCCATGGACTCCGAACCGCCTGCGCCCGTTCCTATCGAATCCGATTGGGCGCCGATCATGGAGTTCACCACCGCGGATATTTTTTAGCACTCGCCCTTCGGCGACATACTGAACTCATTAAGGTCTCTTTCCTTGTCAGGAGGATCCTGGCCAAACTACGTCCGGCAGGATTGGGATGCGGATGACGAAGAAATTCGCCGCCCACCTACCACCCACTTAGTAGCCACTGTCGATGACTTAACCGACATGCTTGACTTCGACTCCGAAGACATCGACGGTATGGACGACGATGCGGGAGTCGAAGAGGAACCACTGCCCACAGGGCATTGGACAGCCACCTCATCATATGATATATACATGGTGGACACACCCAAAGAAGGCAATGGCGACGAGACAATGGAGGATGACCCCTCCAAGAAGCAATGCAAGCGCCGGCGTCAGCGGCGCCGCTCTAAGTCCCGCCAAGGAAAAAGTGGTGATACCGGCACCGGAGATAATAGCACTCCGGACAGTGCCGAAGACAACAACAATCCCCTCCAGCAAGATTTAGAGCAGGAGGATGGAGGAGCCAGCCCTCCTGAGAGAGCGGTAGATGGAGAGGCGGAGGATGATAATTACATGCCCCCTCCGAAGACGAGGCAAGCCTCGGCGATGACGAATTCGCCGTGCTAGAGGATCCCGTCGAATAAGAGCGCTTCAAGCGCAGGCTTATAACCACGGCAAATAGCCTTAAGAAAAAGCAGCAACAACTTCAAGCTGATCAAGATTTGCTAGCTGACAGATGGACTAAAGTCCTGGTGGCCGAAGAGTATAAACTCGAACGCCACTCCAAGAGTTACCCAAAATGCAGGTTGCTACCCCGACTAGTGGAGGAAGCACCAAAACCTACATCCCCGGCATATGACGCGGCTGATCGGCCACCTCGTGGCCGCGACAGAGAGACATTCCAGCCAAAAGCTCAGCCTGCACCCCGACGTCATTCAAATAAAAAGGCATGGGGAAATACACCAAACCTGTGAGATGTATTAGAGGACAAAGCAAAACATGCAAGATCAATCTACGGATCACGAGGGCGCGCCACTATGCGAGACGATAATCGTCACGGCGGATACAGTAAAAGTAAGTCCGGCCGGGCCGAACACAGCGGGCAAGACTCATTCGAGCCGCGTTGCGATATAGCCCAGTACAGAGGCGCCGCACACCCCTTATGCTTCACAGACAAAGTAATGGATCATCAAATCCCAGAGGGTTTCAAACTCGTAAATATAGAATCATACGACGGCACAACAGATCCTGCGGTATGGATCGAGGATTTCCTCCTGCACATCCACATGGCCCGCGGTGATGACCTACACACCATCAAATACCTCCCACTCAAACTCAAAGGACCAGCTCGGCATTGGCTCAACAGCTTGCCAGCAGAGTCCAGTAGCTGTTGGGAAGATCTGGAAGCCGCATTCGTCGACAACTTTCAGGGCACTTATGTGCGACCACCAGATTCCGATGACTTGAGCCACATAATTCAGCAGCCAAAGGAATCGGCCAGGAAATTCTGGACACGGTTCCTAACAAAGAAAAATCAAATTGTCACTGTCCGGATGCAGAGGCCCTAGCAGCCTTCAAGCACAACATCTGCGACGAGTGGCTAGCCTGGCACCTTGGTCAAGAAAAGCCGAAATCTATGGCAGCCCTCACGACACTCATGACCCGCTTTTGCGCGGAAGAAGACAGCTGGCTGGCTTGTAGTAACAACATATCAGAGAACCATGGTACTTCGGATACCAAGGACGGTAATGGCAAGTCACGTCGCAACAAACATAAGCGCCGCATTAACAGCAACAATACCGACGATACGACAGTCAATGCCGGATTCAAAGGCTCTAAACCCGGTCAGCAGAAAAAGCCATTCAAGAGAAGCACTCCGGGCCCGTCCAGTTTGGACCGTATACTCGATCGCTCGTGTCAAATACACGACACCCCCGACAAGCCAGCCAATCACACCAACAGGGATTGTTGGGTGTTCAAGCAGGTCGGCAAGCTAAATGCTGAAAACAAAGATAAGGGGTCACATAGCACTGATGAGGAGGAGCCCTGGCAGCTGAACACCGGAGGACAGAAGAGGTTCCCCCCACAAGTGCGGACGGTGAACATGATATACGCAACCCACATCCCCAAGAGGGAGTGGAAGCATGCACTCAGGGACGTATATGCGTTGGAGCCAGTCGCCCCAAAGTTCAACCCATGGTCCTCCTGTCCGATCACTTTCGATCGCAGGGACCACCCCACTAGCATCCGTCATGGCGGATTCACCGCACTGGTCCTAGACCCAATCATTGACGGATTTCACCTCACTCGAGTCCTAATGGACGTCGGCAGCAGCCTGAACCTGCTTTATCAGGACACAATGCGCAAAATGGGTATAGACCCCTCAAGGATCAAACCCACTAAAACGACCTTTAAAGGCGTCATACCAGGTGTAGAGGCCCATTGCATAGGCTCAGTCACACTAGAAGTGGTCTTCGGATCTCCGGATAACTTCCGAAGCGAAGAGTTAATCTTCGACATAGTCCCGTTCCGCAGTGGCTATCATGCACTGCTAGGGCGAACCACATTTGCAAGATTCAATGCGGTACCGCATTATGCATATCTCAAGCTCAAGATGCCAGGACCTCGGGGGGTCATCATAGTCAATGGAAACATAGAGCGCTCTCTCCGCATGGAGGAGCACACTGCGGCCCTCGCAGTAGAAGCTCAAAGCAGCCTCTTAAGGCAATCCACTAGTTCGGCGATTAAGGACCCGGACACCTTCAAGCGCGCCCGGAGTAATCGGCAACAGGACCGCCTGGCACGTTCCGAACTTGCATAGCAATGCGGCCCCCACCCTGGTCCCAGCATTAAAATCTGTGCCATGCGTACATAATTATGCATTAAAAATACCATGGGCACAGGCGGGGAGGGGGGCACGACGGCGGCATGCCCCAAGTCGCGGCTTAAACCGCACTAGGGGCTTCTCGCTTTGTTATTTTTCTCTTTCAGGACTTTAATCTCTGGAAACCTTGTCCGGCAGCATGATTGCCGAACACATGATGCAGCAACCAAGGAGGCAGAAAGCTACATCGCACCACGGAACTCCCAGGTGGATTACGCTAACGAGTGAAATATTTGCTTTAATACCATTCCTCAACTTGCCCTTGGAAGGGACATGTCAAACAATCCTACTTTCTGCTTCTCGCACTACTTGTATTATTCTACTTTAACGCACCTTTTTGAATAAAAATGCATATCATTAAGACTATTATTGCATTCTTCCTTTTTATATATATGTTCATTCATGACATCCAGCACCCATACACTCTGGTACGACCAATACGCTAGGGGCTTAAGCATACCCCATAATACAACATGATAAGTCCAAACACTTTCGACAGTACGGCACCCCGAACTTATAGCATTATATGCATCAGGTCCGAATCATGTCTTGGGTCAATAGTTGGGTTTGCCTGGCTCCCATGTTTTGGTACCTTATGTTCCGCTATATCGGCTAAGGTAGCACTGGGAGAACTACTGCGATTGTGCCCCGGTTCTGCTGGGCTAAGCACCTTAGTAGAGAAAGCTAAAACTGACTGTCATGATAAGGCGAGAGACTGGCCGCTGTTCGAGAGGTTTCGAGTCCCTAAAGGCTTATGCTGCTTAGAGCGAGGAGTCGGCCCTGTCCGGCTTAAGGCGTGTATCGCGCCCCGAATTCGGCCTTCCGAATACTAGGGGCTTCGCCGAAATTTAAAATTATAGAATTCTAGGGCTAAGTGAGAGTGATAACGCATTATAGTCAGATTGCCTTGTTCGTTATGTTGAGCACCTCCCTTAAAGGACCCAACAATGGGAACAAGAGTGCTCAGGTTTATCCCGAACACCCCAGCACTCGTGGCGTGGGGGCGGAAGCCGACGACTAGCCATCTCTCAGATTTGATAAACAGCCGAACATAAGGTAATATTTTAAATTCAAACAAGCGTTGCATTGCGCATATGAACAAGTTTTCATAAATACAGGATTACATGAGCAAGTTTACTCGAATATTATATCTTTCGTACACTCGTCCGCTACGAGACGAGCACCCTTCAGGACACCCTCATAGTACATCTCGGGGTGGCGATGCTCCTTGCCCTCTGGCGGCCCTTCCTTAATCAGCTTCATGGCATCCAGCTTGGCCACATTGCACCTTCACACGGGCGAAAGCCCGGCGTGCACCTTCGATGCAGACGGACCGCTTGGTGACTTCCAGCCGTGGGCAGGCATCCACAAGCCGCCTCACCAGGCCGAAGTAGCTGTTAGGAAGGGCGTCGCCAGGCCACATCCGGACTATAAAGCCCTTCATGGCCTGTTCGGCCGCCTTGTGCAGCTCGACCAGTTGCTTCAGCTGGTCGCTCAGAGGCATCGGGTGTTCGGTCCCAGTATACTGAGACCAGAACAACTTCTCCGTTGAGCTTCCCTCCTCGGCCTGGTAAAACTGTGCAGCATCCGACACGCTGCGGGGCAAATCTGCGAATGCTCCTGGAGAGCTCCAGATTCGGGTAAGTAACAGGTAATTTACTTTCACATGCTTGCTTTGCATATAGAATGCCTTACTCGCCGCTATCTTCTTCATCGCATCAATCTCCTGGAGGGCCTTCTGTGCTTCGGCCTTGGCACTCTTTGCACTTTCACGGGCGGTGGCAAGCTCGGACTCTCGCGTCTTCAAGTCAAGCTCCAATGCCTCATGCTTCGTCACGAGAGCGTGGAGCTCTTGCTGCACCTCACCCACCCGTGCCTCATGCCTTTCTCGCTCGGTGCACTCCTTGGCCGCTTTGTTTTCGGCCTTGGATAACGCTTGCTTCAGGGTCGCCACCTCGGTCGTGGCCCCTGGCAAATTTACGATGATCCTGTCATTTTGCAATCGCATTCTTTTTATATATCCATAGACTAGGTACTACTTACCTTTGTTCTCCTCGAGCTGCTTCTTGGCAAGGCCGAGTTCTTTCTTGGACCCTTCGAGGTCCTGCTTCAGTGTGGCGACCTCCACAGTCAGTGCGGCTGAGGCCAGCAGCGAAGCCTGCATACGCATATAGACATACTTATATTAGACTCCTGAGATATTGTTTGATCCACCGTTCGGCTTTTCGTTGTGAACACCGAACAGAGCATCAGGGGCTACTGTCTATGTGGTAATATTTTTCCTATAAACTTACCTCAAAGCCTGTTAGAAGGCTGGCACAGGCTTCAGTCAGACCGCTCTTGGCGGACTGAACCTTCTGGACCACCGCACTCATAATAGTGCGGTGCTCTTCATCGATGGAAGCGCTGCGAAGCGCTTCCAGCAGACTGTCCGGTGCCTCTGGATGGACAGAGGTCACCGGCACAGGCGTCTTTCCCCTTTTAGAAGGAGGCCGCATTCCCAAGTCCGGAACCACTAGGGGTTCCGGCACGGTGTTCGGCTGAGGGCCGAACTCGGAGCCCTCGGGAGCCTTGCTCCCTCTGCTCCCGGAGTCCGGAAGGTCGCCTTGAGGTGCCTCCGGGACTGTCTCCCCTCGACCCGGTGCCTCTTGAGACAATACCTCGGCGTTGTCCGTAGGGCAGGGGGAGGTGGCGGTCGGAAGTGGATCACTATCCATATCCGACGAGCCCAGGGAGCCGTTCAACGATACGTCGATACGGGCTCGTGGCGGTCTGCATAATCATAATTCGGCGTTAGAAGAAACAGTGCGACAAATGAATGCTATGAGTTACTCTAGCATCCGAATACTTACGACTTTGCCAGGGGCTTGGCCCTGAGCAGCCACTCGTCTTCGCCTTCGGCGGCGGTGGTAGAGTAGTCCGGAAGGAGAGTCCTTCCCTTCTTGGACCCTTCGCACCCCGGTTGGGGCGGCCTTCCTTTTCTTGTCTCCCCCGACTAGAGGGGGAGTATCTTCATCCTCCTCCTCGTCTTCAGGGCAGGAGTGCGTTGCGGAGTTATCGGACGATGAGTCCGATAACACCTGGCGTCGGGAACTCTTTCTGGTTCCCTTGGCCTTCTTGGTCTTCTCCAGCACCTTGTAAGGAGTCGGAGTCAGCATCTTCGTCAGGAGAGCGTCCGCAGTGTCTTCGGGCAGAGGGGCCGGACAGTTAATCTGTCCCGACGTCTCCACCCAGTCCTGTCAAAGGCATGGAGCTCAGACCCCGCACATGACTAAGCTAGGGAAAATAAATATCCTACCAGATGTATAGAACTCACCGAATGTGCTCGACGCTTCGCGCTTAGCCAGCGGTCCTCGATGAGAGAGGGAGGGACCTCGGCGCCCTTGAACAGCACCCTCCAGACGTCCTTGTGTGTCGTGTCGAAGAGCTCGCTCAGAGTCTGGTGCTAGGCCAGGTCGAACTCCCACAAGTTGAAATCCCGTTGTTGGCATGGGAGGATCCGGCGTATGAGCTTGACCTGGAGTATGTTGACAAGCTTGAGCTTCTTGCCTGCCATATTCCGGATACATTTCTGGAGCCCGTCCAGCTCCACCGATGGACCCCAGGACCGGCCCTTCTCTTTCCAGGAGGTGAGCCGCGTGGGGATTCTGGATCGAAACTTGGGGCCGCCATCCATTTGGCGTTGCGCGGCTCGGTGATGTAGAACCACGCCGACTGCCACCCCTTTATGGTCTCCATGAATGAGCCTTCAAGCCATATAACGTTGGGCATCTTGCCCACCATGGCTCCGCCGCATTCTTCTTATTGGCCGCCCACCACCTTCGGCTTGATATTGAAGGTCTTTAACCACAGGTCGAAGTGGGGTCGGATGCGGAGGAAAGCCTCACACACGATGATGAACGCCGAAATGTTGAGGACGAAGTTCGGGGCCAGATCATGGAAGTCCAGCCCGTAGTAGAACATGAGACTATAGACGAATGGATGGAGGGGAAACCCCAGTCCGCGGAGGAAGTGGTGGAGGAAGACTACCCTCTCGTGAGGTTCAGGGGTAGGAACGATCTGCCCCGCAGCGGGCAGCCGATGCACGATATTTGCGGCCAAGTATCCGGCACCGCGCAACTTCTTGATGTGACCCTCCGTAACGGAGGAAGCCATCCATTTGCCTCCCACTCCGGACATGATTGGGGAAGGTTGAGGGGAAGGATGTAGGCTTGGGCGTTGGAGCTCGAGAGCGCAAGAGTGCATGAGCAAGGAGGAAGAAGGCGTGGGTAGAAAAAGGTTAGACCTTGTCCCTTTATAAGGGAGGCCGAAACTATGCGCCCCCACTAGCCTGGTAAAACTCGCTTATCCCCCAAGCGCCGTAATCGATGGCGTGGTTGGGTTACCCATGCCCGTATTGATGAGAATCCCATAATAAGGGGGACACGATATCTGCTTTGACAAGACGTGTCAAAAAACTGCCTCGCGTTATGTGCGGGGCTAGTTAAAGGAAACAGTTCAAATAATCACCGGGCCATGGCATAATGTCATATTGCCAAAACAAGTCAGCAGATTAGATTTGTGGAAATATTATTCTCTCTACGGTGGTATGTGGAACTTATTTTGCAGGGTCGTACACTATCCTTGTATTCAAATTCTTCCGTGGTGTATCCGGAGGAGGAACCCGCCATGCAATGCCGAAGACAATATTGCGCGCCGGACTCATCGTCATTGAAGCCTGGTTCAGGGGCTACTGAGGGAGTCCTGGATTAGGGGGTCTCCAGACAGCCGGACTATATCCTTTAGCCGGACTATTGGACTATGAAGATACAAGATTGAAGACTTCGTCTCGTGTCCGGATGGGACTCTACTTGGCGTGGAAGGCAAGCTAGGCAATACGGATATGTATATCTCCTCCTTTGTAACCGACCTTGTGTAACCCTATCCCTTTCCGGTGTCTATATAAACCGGAGGGTTTTAGTCCGTAGGACAACATACAATCATACCATAGGCTAGTTTCTAGGGTTTAGCCTCTGCGATCTCATGGTAGATCAACTCTTGTAATACTCATATCATCAAGAATAAATCAAGAAGGACGTAGGGTTTTACCTCCATCAAGAGGTCCCGAACCTAGGTAAAACATCGTGTCCCCTGCCTCCTGTTACCATCCGCCTTAGACGCATAGTTCGGGACCCCCTACCCAAGATCCTCCGGTTTTGACACCGACATTGGTGCTTTCATTGAGAGTTCCTCTGTGTCGTCGTCGTTAGGCTTGATGGCTCCTACGATCATCGATAGCGATGCAGTCCAGGGTGAGACGCACAGTTCATGGGACGTCACCGAGCCAAATGTGTGCAGGTCGCGGAGGTGCCGTACTTTCGGTACTAGGATCGGTCGGATTGTGAAGACGTACGATTACATCAACCGCATTGTCATAACGCTTCCTCATACGGTCTACGAGGGTACGTGGACTACACTCTTCCCCTCTCATTGCTATGCATCACCATGATAGATCTTGCGTGTGCGTAAGATTTTTTTTTGAAATTACTGCGTTCCCCAACAGATAATGTATAACTCAGTTAAGAGAAGATTACCCTGGATTTATGATCAAAGCCGGCAGCTGAGTAGAGGTTGAGTCTCTAGACGAGGGTGGCGGCTCCTAATAATGAAGGTTTAAGAGGTCGCCTAATAACGCCGGCTTTAGGAAGAGAAGAGGTTGGACTATGAGGCACCTCATTACATCTCTTGCAGGCGACTGTTTTTTCAGGTAATCCGGTCGCAAGATCTCTAGAGCTGCTCCGAGTCTGCCACCTTGATTCATGTTATGTTTTCTTCACAAGAAAGTTTGGTTCCAATTGAGCGCAGAGATGAGAAAATCTTACTTTCCGAATGACCCGCTTAATTTTCTTTGGAGGCAAGGGTTCTGAGCCGGAGGAGATGGAAATTACCTCAACGTCATCAGCCCGATTTGTTTCAGCTTCGCCCTCGGAAGAATGAGCGTCATCAGGTTGCATAAAAAGAAGGCTAAGGGAGTCAAGGTCTTCCTCGGGAGTGTCATCATTATTGACCGACTCGTTTATGCGAACAGCTGGAGCACGAACATATTTGAGTGCCTTTGTTTTCTTGATTTTCTTGTTCCAGAATGGAGAGTCGGCCTGCACAGTTGGACAAAGTTAACAAGTGAAGTATCGAATAAGTAAAGACTGATAAGCCAGATAAATAAGTTATATGAATACTCACTAGAGGAGCCGGGTTAAGAGCGAAGAACGGTCGCGGCCCCGTCTTATTACAGGTTTCTTGAGTCTCTCATAACAACTTCTTCACAATTTTGTTTATCTCATCAGCTGACAAGTCGGTAGGCCTGTACCGTTGTCTGTCATTTGAGTTGCCAGAGTAATTGCACATAAAACTATCCCGAAGACTCAAGGGTAGGATGCTCCAAGTAATCCAACACCGGGTTAAGTCAACCTGTTAACCAATAAGGCCCTGAGTCTTGGATATACATGGGTGACTTGAGCTCGCTCTTCTACAGAATCCCAACTGGGGAGTTCAATGGTGGTGCCAAGGTGCTCAGATCTATAACCCGACAAGGGGTTCTCATCAGCAGGAGCCGTGTTCTTACAATAGAACCAGGTCTTGGTCCACCCCTTTGGGTGACTCGACAAAGTAGCTGGAGAGAGGGGGCCATCCACGCATTCGGTTTGGTGGTTGATATAAAAGAATTTCCTGAAGAGAAGAATAGTAGAATTCCATAAGTGCAATAGATGCCGAGGAGAAAGAGACTACCAGAAAGAGCTCCTTTTTTTTGAAACATCAAAACTTTATTTCTCAAATAATCGCAAGGTCATTTACATGGGCATGAGAAGAAAATTGGGGAATGCAGAGTCCCCAAAACTAGAAGATCTATTGTTAAACGAGTTCCTCGTAAGATCGTTTGCAACTTCATTTGCTTCCCGCATGCAATGGGTATACGAAACATCTGCAAAGTCCAGTGCTAGCTCTTTGCATTCAAGAACAATGGCTATGTCTGAGCCGATGTAATCATCGGTTTTTTGCACCGACTCCGCAGCAAACGTGCAATATGTTTCTATAATGCCTTTCTTGCACCCAATTCTCCCTGCTAAGTATAAACCGTTTTGTATCGTGGTAATGTCTGCCGAGTCAACACAACTTGACTATGGAAGGAACCAAGATGCTGCGGCAACAAAGTTTCCCCTTCCATCGCGAGCAACAACATACGTCGCTCCTGAGAGTGTCTCCGATCGAAAAGTTGCGTCAACATTAATTTTGATAACATCACCGCATGGCTTCTTCTACACCTGATCTTCCTTTCTTCTCGACAACTTTGTTGTGTAAGATCTTACAAAATATGTCATGAGGACTTTGATCGACACAACACTCCTTTCAGGGGTTTGGATCACTTCACCTTTGATATGTTGATGCCTCTGCCACCAAATAAACCATGATGCAACCAAAACCAATTCAGTAGTTTGCAAGCCCTCGTGAACTGAACCGACCCTGGCTAGAATTTCCAATGTGACAGACCCGGAGTAATCTTCTCTTACTGCATCTGTTCTGATTTCATCTAGCCCGAGTTTAGTCCAAACTTCCTTCACCCTACAACAGGTAAAAAGGACATGCTAAACATCCTCAATCCCAATCTTGCAAATCGGGCATTGGGGTATTAAAGGTATATGCCTATCTGCAAGGATTCCTAAGCAAGGAAGAGATCCATTCAAAGCTTTCCATGCAAAGTGTTTGATCTTCCCCGAAATTTCCAGATTCCATATTTCCTTTCGAATATTATTATTTGCATGTTCCCCTATCTGTCAGACCGGATCAGTTGCTGCCCATATTGATTCTCGAACTCTCTGTGCTACGCCGACCAAACTGAGAACGTCCCTGATCTAGTGTAGTTCCAAGCCACGAAGTCCTCCACGACCTGGACATTTAGTGGTATTTGCAAGATACTGTAAGCATACACTGGCGAAAAAACATCTCTAATCAATACTTCGTCCCAATGGCCCATGTGTGGGTTTATGAGCTCCTCCACATATCGAAGCATTGTTGCACCTCTTGGGGTAATAACCTTTCACGACGGGCTTGATGGGATCCATGGATCTTGCCATATATTTATCTACGCTCCCATTCTGACACGCCATAAGCAGCCACTCTGAAAAGTCTGAATACCAAAAACAATGCTTTCCCACGTATATGATGACCCCTTCTTCGGACCAGCCTTCAAAATGTTCCCATCACTACAGAAAAAAAGACACACCCGTGACATTTTGGGACGAACAATTTTTTTTTCCTGTCATGCTTATGACACTTCTATGACGATAATTGTGACAAAATCCGGTATCATCATAGATGTGGTGGGCTCCTACTTCTATGACAAAAAATCATGATAGACAATGTGCTTCTCATCCTGGGTGGTCCGGAGACGCAGCTTCATGATATTCTTTGGGCCGTCCATGATAGAGAAAACCATGGTAGAAGCGGGTGCGAGGAAAATATCAGGGAGTTACCGGTTATGGTGGGTGGTCTGGGCTGAGCGATGCGCATTTCTCTCGTACACGTACGCGCGTGAGTGCGAGGCATTCACCTACTGAAACCGAGCGATTGCACTGCAAGCTATGCGTTACTGAACCCGAGCGATCGATCTATCCCTGGCTGTTAACTGAACCCGATCGAGCGAGTCCTTCGCTACTACTGCTAACTAAAGACAATCGAACCTGGTGCCTCCTGATGAACAGTGAGCATTGTTGGGGGTTAGATGAACAGGACCCCGTGGTAGTAGAGGCCATTGCCACCGGATGAACAAGACCCCGTGGTAGTAGAGGCCGTTGCCGCCAGATGAACAGGACCTCATGGAGGGCTGGTTGAACAGGACTCCGTGGAGGGCTGGTTGAACAGGACTCCGTGGAGGGCTGGTTGAACAGTAGCCGGTGGAGGGCTTGATGAACAGTAGCCCATGGAGGGGTGGTTGAACAGGACCCCGTGGAGAGGGCTGGTTGAACATTAGCCGGTGGAGGAGCGGTGGAGGCTGGATGAACAGGAGCCCGTGGATGAATAGTAGCTGGAGGAGGCAGGAGGGAGACGCCGTGGATGAACAGTCGTAGGTGGAGGCTGGAGGAGGTCGACGGTGGAGATGAACATTAGCCTGTGGAGTCCCGTTTTGCGGTACGCCACACCCCTCCCGATGAACAGGACCCCCCGTTTCGGCCATAGTGCTCCAACACAAGTCCGTTTCCTCCGTTTTGCGATACGCCACACCCCTCCCGATCAACAGGACCCCGTTTTGACCATAGGAGGTCGAAGAGAAGTCTGTTTCCTCCGTTTTACGATACGCTAGACACTTCCCGATGAACAGGACCTCGTTTCGACCGTACACAGTCAAACACAAGGTCGTTTTCCTCTGTTTTGTGGTACGCCAGACCCCGTTCGGCTGTTCCATTCAAGCCAGTAGGCTCCCATTGACCACGACGAATTCCAACCCAGTCTGTTGCCTCCCGACGAACATGACACATTCCTACCCAGTCACTTGGCTCCCGTTGAACACGCCGTTGTTTCCTCTGTTCTGACCCAGCCGCTTGGCTGCCAATGAATAGGACGCCATCGCTGCCTCTCCATGTACACGAGCCTGATAACCCACAAGTATAGGGGATCACAACAGTTTTCGAGGGTAGAGTATTCAACCCAAATTTATTGATTCGACACAAGGGGAGCCAAAGAATATTCTCAAGCATTAATAGTTGAGTTGTCAATTCGACCGCACCTAAAAGACTTAATATCTGCAGCAAAGTGTTTAGTAGCAAAGTAATATGGAAGTAACGGTAATGGTGGCAAAAGTAACAATATTGGTTTTGTAGTGATTGTAACAGTCATCGTCGGGAGTGGTCCCGATTATTGTCACTTCAGGGTTACTGGATCATAACACATAGTAGGTGACTATTGACTTTCAAGATAGGATCAAGAACTCACATA
Organism: Triticum aestivum; assembly: GCF_018294505.1. Taxonomy (NCBI): domain Eukaryota; kingdom Viridiplantae; phylum Streptophyta; class Magnoliopsida; order Poales; family Poaceae; genus Triticum; species Triticum aestivum. Next base: position 540,527,570 of record NC_057806.1, on the reverse strand, counting down.
TATTCATGAAAACATAATAGGTTCAGATCTGAAATCATGGCACTCGGGCCCTAGTGACAAGCATTAAGCATAGCAAAGTCACAGCAACATCAATCTCAGAACATAACGGATACTAGGGATCAAACCCTAACAAAACTAACTCAATTACATGACAAATCTCATCCAACCCATGACCGTCCAGCAAGCCTACGATGGAATTACTCACACACAATGGTGAGCATCATGAAATTGGTGATGGAGGAAGGTTGATGATGGACGGCGACCGATTCCCCTCTCCGGAGCCCCGAACAGACTCCAGATCAACCCTCCCGAGAGAGATTAGGGCTTGGCGGCCACTCCTTTTCGTAAAATGCGATGAATCCTTCTTTCTTGATTTTTCTCCCCGAGCGTGAATATATAGTCGGAGTTGAGGTCGGTGGAGCCTCAGGGGGCCCACGAGATAGGGGGGCACGCCCGGGGGGGGGGGGGGGCGCCCCCACCCTCGTGGACAGGGTGTGGGCCCCCTGGTGTTGATTCTTTCGCCAGTATTTTTTATATATTCCAAAAATATTCTTCGTGAAGTTTCAGGTCATTCCGAGAACTTTTGTTTCTGCACAAAAATAACACCATGGCAATTCTGCTGAAAACATCGTCGGTCCGGGTTAGTTCCATTCAAATCATGCAAGTTAGAGTCCAAAACAAGGTCAAAAGTGTTTGGAAAAGTAGATACGATGGAGACGTATCAACTGCCCCGAGCTTAAACCCTTGATTGTCCTCAAGCAATTCAGTTGACAAACTGAAAGTGATAAAGAAAAACTTTTACAAACTCTATTTGATCTTGTTGTTGTAAATATGTAAAGCCAACATTCAAGTTTTCAGCAAAGATTATGAACTAACCATATTCACAATAACATTTAGGTCTCATGTTTACTCATATCAATGGCATAATCAACTAGCGAGCAATAATAGTAAATCTTGGATGACAACACTTTCTCAAAACAATTATAATATGATATAACAAGATGGTATCTCGCTAGCCCTTTCTGAGACCGCAAAACATAAATGTAGAGCACCTCTGAAGATCAAGGACCGACTAAACATTGTAATTCATGGTAAAAGAGATTCAGTCATAGTCATACTCAATGTAAACTAATAGTAATACATGCAAATGACAGCGGTGCTCTCCAACTGGTGCTTTTTAATAAGAAGGCGATGACTCAACATAAAAGTAAATAGAGAGGCCCTTCGCAGAGGGAAGCCGAGATTTGTAGAGGTGTCAGAGCTCGATTTTTTAAATAGAGATAAATAATATTTTGAGTGGCATACTTTCATTGTCAACATAACAACCGAGAGATCTCGATATCTTCCATGCTACACACATTATAGGTGGTTCCCAAACAGAATGGTAAAGTTTACTCCCCCTACAACCAACAAACATCAATCCATGGCTTGTCCGAAACAACGGGTGCCTCCAACTAACAACAATCCTTGGGGAGTTTTGTTTGCAATTATTTTAATTTAAGCATGGGACTGGGCATCCCGGATACCAGCCATTTTCTCGTGAGTGAGGAGCGGAGTCCACTCCTCTTGAGAATAACACGCCTAGCATGGAAGATATAGACAGTCCTAGTTGATACATGAGGTATTCAAGCATACAAAACAGAATGTCATTCGAAGGTTTGGAGTTTGGCACATACAAATTTACTTGGAACGGCAGGTAGATACCGCATATAGGAAGGTATGTTGGACTCATATGGAATACTTTTGGGGTTTATAGAAGTGGATGCACAAGTAGTATTCCCGCTTAGTACAAGTGAGGGCTAGAAAGAGACTGGGAAGCGACCAGCTAGAGAGCGACAACAGTCATGAACATGAATTAAAATTAATCAACACTGAATGCAAGCATGAGTAGGATATAATTCACCATGAACATAAATATCATTGAGGCTATGTTGATTTTGTTTCAACTACATGCGTGAACATGTGCCAAGTCAAGCCACTCGAATCGTTCAAAGGAGGATACCACCCTATCATACCACATCACAACCATTTTAATAGCATGTTGGCATGCAAGGTAAACCATTATAAACTCCTAGCTAATTAAGCATGGCATGAGCAACTATAATCTCTAATTGTCATTGCAAACATGTTTCTTTCATAATAGGCTGAATTAGGAATGATGAACTAATCATATTTGCAAAAACAAGATAGGTTGAGTTTATACCAGCTTTCCTCATCTCAATCAGTCCATCATATATCGTCATTATTGCCTTTCACTTGCACAACCGAACGGTGTGGATAATAATAATAGTGCATGTGCATTGGATTAAGCTGGAATCTGCAAGCATTCAATACAAGTGAGAAGACAAGGCAATATGGGCTCTTTGTTAGATCAACAATAATGCATATGAGAGCCACTCAACATTTTTATCATGGTCTTCTCCTCTCGACCCCCAAAGAAAAGAAGAAAAACAAAACTATTTACACGGGAAAGCTCCCAACAAGCAAAAAGAAGAATGAGAAATCTTTTTGGGTTTTCTTTTTAATTTCTACTACTACAAGCATGGAAAGTAAACTAGCTAAAAGCTACAACTAATTTTTTTGTTTTTATTAAGGTTTTTTCAACACACAAGAAGAATGCTGGAAAATAAAATAAACTAGCATGGATAATACAATGAAAGAGTATGAGCACCAACAACTGGCATGAGTGTGTGAACATGAATATAATGTCGGTGAGAAATACGTACTCCCCCAAGCTTAGGATTTTGGCCTAAGTTGGTCTATGGCCATGGCTGGCCTGGTGGATATCCAAAGTTGTAACTGGAGTCGTACTGAGATGTAGCAGCTACTGCTTGACGAGCAACAACTTGGAGGCAAGGTGCCTCCGTCCTCCTCTCATACTCGTTCGCCTCCTCCCTGGTTATAACATATCTCCCTTTTGCCTGAAAGTCAAAGAAAGTAGAAGCAGGGAGAGCAACATGGACGGTGCGCCGTCTGTCAAAGATTAGTCGGTACAGGAGGAACTGATCGTTCCTCTCAAGAAACTAGTGGCGAACCATAGCCTCATAATCTAGATAAGCAGGAGGCAACTCAATATCATTTCCATGTATGGGTATATCAAGATAGTTAGCTACATGAGTTGCATAAATTCCACCAAACAAATCTCCACTTATACTGTTGTGATGCAACCTACGTGCAACAATTGCCCCCAAGTTATATTGTTTATCACCTAATACCGCACTCTTGAGGACATTAAGATCTGGAACGCACAAGTGACAAACCTCATATTTCCCGTTAATGCATCTACCAATGAAGAGAGCAAAATAATGTATGGAAGGGAAATGAATGCTCCCTATGGTAGCTTGTGTGATTTCCCTAGATTCCCCCACAGTAATACTAGCAAGAAAGTCTTTATATTCAGATTTGCGAGGTTCACTAACATTGCCCCAGTGCGGGAGTTTACAAGCAGTATTAAAATCTTCTAGGTCCATGATATATGATCTATCATAAAGATCAAATAAAATAGTGTGAGAATTGCGCGAGGATATAAATTCAAACCTTCTCACAAATGAATCAGTTAGATAGAGGTATTGCCGGCACTTATCTCACACGAAGCTCTCAAGATCAGCGTTATGCACATACGCGTCATATTCATCCTTAATGCCTGCCTGGACCATGAACTCCTCTGATGGCCATTCACAAGGCCGCACTTGAGCTTCCGTTGGTAGTTCATTGTCCGGCTCACGTATCGCGAGCCTTGGGCCTTGCTTCCTTGAGGAACCACCTTGGTACATTTTCCTAAACATATTTCTTCCTTTGAATTTTTTGAAATTTTTAGTGACTCAAAATAGAAGTGAATCAAACTCAACAAGATTGATAGCAACTACTCCTACAAGTGCCTAGAGGCCATATCATGCATTAAAACTACTTTTGACCACACAAATTTGACATGCAAGCTCAAGAACAAGGTCACCTAAGCAGCAAAAAATTGCAATAAATAAAGCACTAGAACAAAAACTAATTGGACCATTGGAGGAGTCACATACCGAAGAACAACCCCCCAAAGCAGTTTTGTGAATGGAGCTTTGAGCAAGGAGATCAAAAATGGCAGCAAGATGAGCTAGAACTCGGGTTTGAGCTGGTGGTTGATTTTTTCTGGAGGAAGACGAAGTGTGTGGGGTGCAAGAATAAGTGGAGGGGGCCACGTGGGGTCCACGAGGCAGGGGCACGCCCCAGGGGGGTGGGTGCTCCCTGGACCCTCGTGGCCAGGTGGTGAGCCCCCCTAGTGTGTTCTTAGTGCCAATAATTCTTAAATATTCTAGAAAAAATCATATAAAATTTTCAGGGCATTTGGAGAACTTTTATTTTCGGGGTATTTTTTATTGCAAGGATAATTCAAAAAACAGACAGAAAATACTATTTTGCTTTATTTAATCTAAATAACAGAAAGTAAAAAGAGGGTATAGAGAGTTGTGCTTTCTAACTTTATCCATCTCATGCTCATCAAAAGGAATCCACTAACAAGGGTGATCAAGTCTTGTTAACGAACTCTTTCCGAATAACATGAAATCAGAGAATTTTCGAATAGCACTAAGTTACCTCAATAGGGATATGCATGTCCCCAACAAAAAGAATATCATATTTCTTCTTGACAGTAGGAAGAGGAAATTCAAAACCTCCAATAGTAATCGTTGATGTTTTTCCAATAGAATTGATACTGTGGACTTGAGGTTGTTTCCTCGGGAAGTGTACCGTATGCTCATTACCATTAACATGAAAAGTGACATTGCCTTTGTTACAATCAATAACAGCCCCTGCAGTATTCAAAAAGGGTCTACCAAGAATAATAGACATACTATCGACCTCGGGAATATCAAGAATAACAAAGTCCGTTAAAATAGTAAGATTTCTAACCACAACGGGCGCATCCTCACAAATACCGACAGGTATATGATACGTCTTCAACGTATCTATAATTTTTGATTGTTCCATGCTATTATATATTCTGCTTTAGATGTTTAATGGGATTTATTATACACTTTTATATTATTTTTGGGACTAACCTATTAACCTGAGGCCCAGTGCAAATTGCTGTTTTTTTGCCTATTTCAGTGTTTCGCAGAAAAGGAATATCAAACGGAATGAAACCTTCGGGAGCGTGATTTTAGGCATAAACGTGACCCAGAGGACTTGGAGTGGACGTCAAGCAACCAACGAGGAGGCCATGAGGCAGGGGGCGCACCCTCCCCCCTCGTGGCTCCACTGATAACCCACAAGTATAAGGGATCGCAACAGTTTTCGATAAGTAAGAGTGTCGAACCCAACGAGGAGCTAAAGGTAGAACAAATATTCCCTCAAGTTCTATCGACCACCGATACAACTTTACGCACGCTTGATGTTCGCTTTACCTAGAACACTTTGTAGGTGTTGTTGGATAGGTTTGCAAAATAATAAAGAGCGCGTAAATAAAAACAAGGGGCTGTTGTAAGTAAAGAATCAATAAAGTAAATATAGCGAGTGTGGAAAAGTGGTGGTAAGAGTTGTGAAATTGCCCCTAAGCTATTGACTAATTTACTAGACCGATAACAAGTTTCATGTGGGAGAGGCCACTGCTAGCATGTCATCCCTTACTTGGAATTCTATGCACTTATGATTGGAACTATTAGCAAGCATCCGCAACTACTAACATTCATTAAGGTAAAACCCAACCATAGCATTAAGATATATTGGTTCCCCTTCAATCCCGTATGCATCAATTTCTATGCTAGGTTGAAGCTTCTGTCACTCTTGCCCTCCAATACATAGTCCTATCAACATACAACTAACCCTATGGTGTGAACCACGCGCGTGCTCATATGATGGACACCAAAGGATAGCAACATAACCACAAGCAAATCAAATGAATCATAGCAATTCATCAACCACCGCTAGGACAAACAAAATCTACTCAGACATCATAGGATGGCAACACATCATTGGATAATAATATGAAGCATAAAGCACCATGTTCAAGTAGAGGGTACAACGGGTTGCGGGAGAGTGGACCGCTGTAGATAGAGGGGGGCAGGTGATGGAGATGTTGGTGAAGATGGCAGAGGTGTTGGTGTAGATCGCGGTGATGATGATGATGGCCACGGCAGTGTTACGGCGCCACCAGAAGAGAAGGGGAGAGGGGGCCCCTTCTTATTCTTCTTCTTCCTTGACCTCCTCCCTAGATGGGAGAAGGGTTTCCCCTCTGGTCCTTGGCCTCCATGGCATGGGAGGGGCGAGAGCCCCTCCGAGATTGGATCTTTCTCTCTGTCTCTCTCTGTTTCCGCGTTCTCAGATTCTACCCCTTCACTGTTTTATATATTCCCGAAGATCCGTAACTCCGATTGGGCTGAAATTTTAACACGATCTCTATCCAGATATTAGCTTTCTTGCGGCGAAAGAAGGGCATCGACCGCCTTACGAGGTGGCCACGAGGGTCAGGGGCGCGCCTGCCCCCTGGGGCGCCCCCTGCCTCGTGGCCCCCTCGGGCATCGTCTCACGTGGATTTTTCTTTCCAAAATCATATATATTCCAAAAAAATCCCCGTCAGTTTTTATCCTGTTTGGACTCCATTTGATATGGATATTTTGCCAAACAAAAAACATGCAACAAACATGAACTGGCACTGGGCACTGGATCAATATGTTAGTCCCAAAAATAGTATAAAAAGTTGCCAAAAGTATATGAAAGTTGTAGAATATTGTCATGGAACAACAAAAAATTATAGATACGACGGAGACGTATCAGCATACCCAAGCTTAATTCCTGCTCGTCCTCGAGTAGGTAAATGATAAAAAAGATAATTTTTGATGTGGAATGCTACCTAGCATAATATTGATCATGTAATCTAATCATGGCATGAATATTAAGACACGAGTGATTCAAAGCAATAGTCTATCATTTGACATAAAAACAATAATACTTCAAGCCCACTAATAAAGCAATCATGTGTTTTCGAAATAACAAGGCCAAAGAAAGTTATCCCTACAAAATCATATAGTCTGGCTATGCTCCATCTTCACCACACAAAATATTCACATCATGCACCACCCTGATGACAAGCCGAGCAATTGGTTCATACTTTTTAACACGCTTCAGCATTTTCAACCCTCACGCAATACATGAGTGTGAGCCATGGATATAGCACTATAGGTGGAATAGAATGGCGTTTGTGGAGAAGACAAAACGGAGAAGATAGTCTCACATCAACTAGGCGTATCAACGGGCTATGGAGATGCCCATCAATAGATATCAATGTGAGTGAGTAGGGATTGCCATGCAACAGATGCACTAAGAGCTATAAGTGTATGGAAGCTCAGAATGAAAACTAAGTGGGTGTGCATCCAAATTGCTTGCTCATGAAGACCTCAGGCATTTGAGGAAGCCCATCATCAGAATATACAAGCCAAGTTCTATAATGAAAATTCCCACTAATATATGAAAGTGATAACTCAAGAGACTCTCTATATGAAGAACATGGTGCTACTTTGAAGCACAAATGTGGTAAAAGGATAGTAACATTGCCCCTTCTCTCCTTTTCTCACATTTTTTGGGCCTTCTCTTTTTTTGGCCTTTCTCTCTTTTTTTCATCCGGAGTCTCATCCCGACTTGTGGGGGAATCATAGTCTCCATCATCCTTTCCTCACTGGGGCAATGCTCTAATAATGATGATCATCACACTTTTATTTACTTACAACTCGATATTACAACTCGATACTAGAACAAAGATATGACTCTATATGAATGCCTCCGGCGGTGTACCGGGATGTGCAATGTTCTAGCGTAGCAATGACATCAAAAAACGAACAAGCCATGAAAACATCATGCTAGCTATCTTACGATCATGCAAAGCAATATGACAATGAATGCTCAAGTCATGTATATGATGGTGATGGAAGTTGCATGGCAATATATCTCGGAATGGCTATGGAAATTCCATAATAGGTTGGTATGGTGGCTGTTTTGAGGAAGGTATATGGTACCGGCGAAAGTTGCGCGATACTAGAGAGGCCAGCAATGATGGAAGGGTGAGAGTGCGTATAATCCATGGACTCAACATTAGTCATAAAGAACTCACATACTTATTGCAAAAGTTTATTAGCCCTCAAAGAAGAGTACTACTACGCATGCCCCTAGGGGGATAGATTGGTAGGAAAAGACCATCGCTCGTCCCCGACCGCCACTCATAAGGAAGACAATCAATAAATACCTCATGCTCCGACTTCGTTACATAACGGTTCACCATACGTGCATGCTACGGGAATCACAAACCTCAAAACAAGTATTTCTACTAATCCACAACTACCCACTAGCATGACTCTAATATCACCATCTTTATATCGCAAAACTATTGCAAGGAATCAAACATATCATATTCAGTGATCTACAAGTTTTATGTAGGATTTTATGACTAACCATGTGAATGACCAGTTCCCGTCATCTCTCTAAATGGATATAAGTGAAGCAAGAGAGTTTAATTATTTCTACAAAATATATTCCCATGCCCTAACAAATATAAGTGAAGCAAAAGAGCATTCTACAAATGGCGGTTTTCTATGTAAAGAGAAACAGGCAATCCAAACTTCAAATGATATAAGTGAAGCACATGAAGCATTCTATAAAGCCATACTCAAAAGATATAAGTGAAGTGCATAGAGCATTATATAAATCAACCAAGGACTACCTTATACCAGCATGGTGCATAAAAGAAAAATGAAAACCAAATGCAAAAGACGCTCCAAGATTGCACATATCGCATGAACAAAACGAATCCAAAAACATACCGATACTTGTTGAAGAAAGAGGGGATGCCTTCATGGGCATCCCCAAGCTTAGACGCTTGAGTATCCTTGAATATTTACTTGGGGTACCTCGGGCATCCCCAAGCTTGAGCTCTTGCCTCTCTTCCTTCTTCTCACATCGAGACCTTCTCGATCGTCGAACACTTCATCCACACAAAACTTCAACAGAAAACTCGGTAAGATCCGTTAGTATAATAAAGCAAATCACTACTCTAAGTATTGTTGAAAACCAATTCATATTGTGTTTTTGCATTGTGTCTACTGTAATATAACTTTTCCATGGCTTAATCCACTGATATAAATTGATATTTTCATCAAAACAAGCAAACTATGCATCAAAAACAGAATCTGTCTAAAACAGAACAGTCTGTAATAATCTGAACATTCACCTCACCTCTGATACTTGAAAAATTCTGACAAAATTAGGAAAAATTAACAATTTGTATAGAAAGACAGTGCATAAAGAATCAGAACCATTTGACGTTCCAGCTAAAAATGTAAAATCGTGCGCTACAGCCATAGTTTCTATCCTGCACCGTACAAACCAACAAGCAAAGTAAACATCCTAAAGGCAAACCTTGGCACATTATTTTTATAATACAATGGAATTGTACAAGGGTATAATTATTTTTGTTGAAAAGTTTATGTAATAAAGATTCACAAAGTTTTCGTGAGCATGAACAAAGTTCAAGGAGCTCTCCCACTTCAACAATGCTTGTCTTTCTCACTTTAACTTTCCTTTTCAAAAAAGTTTTGGGTTCCCCTATTTATTTTTGTTGTTTTTAAACTATATGAAAGTTCTCAACAGAAATAAATGACTCCCTAAAACTTCCGGGTTGTCTCCCTGCCAGCGCTTTCTTTAAATCCATTAAGCTAGGCATATAGTGCTCAAGTAGCGAATCCACCCGGATCCCAAGGTATATCAAAGCCAATTTTAATTAACAATGATTTATAATTTAGTAGTGAGCACAAAGTAACATATATCATGCAACAACTAAGTATAACTCTCTTCCGATGCATCGGCATGTCATAAAAGAACAATTCATGCACACATAGTAAAGGCCAATGCATAGTATAAACAGTTTCTTGCAATTTTATCATATGGGAAACACAGAGAGGTGGAGATACAGTTCCTCTCTCATAATAATTGCAAGTAGGAGCAGAAAGCACATGCATATTATATTCATCAAAATCATCATGTGCAATGGTATAAGGCAACCCATCAATATAATCCTTAATAAGGGTAAACTTCTCCAATATAGTGTAGTCGGGAGAATTCAAAAAGATAATAGGACTATCATGCGTGGGTGAAATAGCAACAATATCATGTTTAACATGAGGAACTATAGCAAGTTCATATCCATAAGCATAATTCATATTGCCATCTTGGCCACAAGCATATCAATCATCATCAAAAAGGGATATTTCAAAAGAATCGACGGGATCATAGCAATTATCATAGCATTCATCCTTCGGTAAGCACGAAGGGGAATTAAACAATGTATGAGTTGAAGAATTACTCTCATTAGAAGGTGGGCACGGGTGATCAATCCGCTCTTCCTCCTTTTGTTCTTCGCTCTCCTCCTCATCTTTTTCATCCAATGAGCTCACAGTTTCATCAACTTCTTCTTCCATAGATTCCTGCAAAATATTAGTCTCTTCTTGGACAGCGGAGACTTTCTCAATAAGTGCATTAATATCGGAATTTTATTCATAATTCTCATAGCAATATTTAAGGATAGCTAAATTTTCAGGTCTATAAACCGAATCATCAAAATCTCCAAACTCTTTAAACATAGATTCAATTTCATAAGCACCCATAAAAGCAACAAATTCTTCTATTTGTTCCACATCATAGTAGTCATATATACCATTAGCATAAGAAGCTAAGGATTTATTATCATTAAATTCACATAAAAAGGGAAGGTGTGGAGCCTTCATCCTAGAGCAACAAGTATAATCATATCTCAAGCATAGTTGCCTAGCATACCACTTCAATATATGAATTTGATCCCATAATAGTTTCCCTTTTGTGTCAAGCGGTAATCCCTAAAGTATTCACGTTGATCCAACGTTACTCCCATTACATAATTGAATGGGGTTTTCTCAGGATTATTAAAGTAGTACATAATATCTTTCACATAACCAACATCGAGGGTTTTAGGAGGTTCCCCATCTCCATGAGCAGAAAGTACACCTTTTTTTTTGGAATTTCGTGTTCCATATCCATAACTAAAGATAAAGAACAACTAAGAACAGCAAATAAAAATTACTTAGTGATAAAGCAAAAAAGCACACACGAGAATATTCACCCCACGCTATTGCTCCCCGGCAACGGCGCCAGAAAAAGGTCTTGATAACCCACAAGTATAGGGGATCGCAACAGTTTTCGATAAGTAAGAGTGTCGAAACCAACGAGGAGCTAAAGGTAGAACAAATATTCCCTCAAGTTCTATCGACCACCAATACAACTTTATGCACGCTTGATGTTCGCTTTATCTAGAACAAGTATGAAACTATAAGTACTTTGTAGGTGTTGTTGGATAGGTTTGCAAGATAATAAAAAGCAAGTAAATAAAAAGTAGGGGCTGTTGTAAGTAAAGAAGCAATAAAGTAAATATAGCGAGTGTGAAAAAGTGGTGGTAAGAGTTGTGAAATTGCCCCTAAGCAATTGACTACTTTACTAGACCGATAGCAAGTTTCATGTGGGAGAGGCCACTGCTAGCATGTCATCCCTTACTTGGAATTCTATGCACTTATGATTGGAACTATTAGCAAGCATCTGCAACTACTAACATTCATTAAGGTAAAACCCAACCATATCATTAAGATATATTGGTTCCCCTTCAATCCCGTATGCATCAATTTCTATGCTAGGTTGAAGCTTCTGTCACTCTTGCCCTCCAATACATAGTCCTATCAACATACAACTAACCCTATGGTGTGATCCACGCGCGCGCTCATATGATGGACACCAAAGGATAGCAACATAACCACAAGCAAATCAAATGAATCATAGCAATTCATCAACCACCGCTAGGACAACGAAAATCTACTCAGACATCATAGGATGGCAACACATTATTGGATAATAATATGAAGCATAAAGCACCATGTTCAAGTAGAGGGTACAGTGGGTTGTGGGAGAGTGGACCGCTGTAGATAGAGGGGGGAAGGTGATGGAGATGTTGGTGAATATGGTGGAGGTGTTGGTGTAGATCGCGGTGATGATGATGATGGCCATGGCAGCGTTCCGGCGCCACCGGAAGAGAAGGGGAGAGGGGGCCCCTTCTTCTTCTTCTTCCTTGACCTCCTCCCTAGATGGGAGAAGGGTTTCCCCTCTGGTCCTTGGCCTCCATGGCATGGGAGGGGCGAGAGCCCCTTTGAGATTGGATCTGTCTCTCTGTCTCTCTCTGTTTCTGCGTTCTCAGATTCTACCCCTTCACCGTTTTATATATCCCAGAGATGGTAACTCCGATTGGGCTGAAATTTTAACACGATCTCTATCCGGATATTATCTTTCTTGCGGCGAAAGAAGGGCATCGACCACCTTACAGGGTGACCACGAGGGTCAGGGGCGCGCCCCCTGCCTCGTGGCCCCCTCGGGCATCGTCTCGCGTGGTTTTTTCTTCCCAAAAATCATATATATTCCAAAAAAATCCCCGTCAGTTTTTATCCTGTTTGGACTCCGTTTGATATGGATATTCTGCGAAACAAAAAACATGCAACAAATAGGAACTGGCACTGGGCACTTGATCAATATGTTAGTCCCAAAAATAGTATAAAAAGTTGCCAAAAGTATATGAAAGTTGTAGAATATTGGCATGGAACAATAAAAAAATATAGATACGACGGAGACGTATCATCCACCGACCTACTTCTCCCTTCTATATATGTTCATATATCCCGAAAACATCCAGGAGCACCACGAAACCCTATTTCCACCGCCGCAACCTTCTATACCCAAGAGATCCCACCTTGGGGCCTTTCCGGAGCTCCGTCGGAGGGGGCCTCGATCACGGAGGGCCTCTACATCAACTCCATGGCCCCTCCGATGATGTGTGAGTAGTTTAATTCAGACCTTCGGGTCCATAGCTATTAGCTAGATGGCTTCATCTCTCTCTTTGGATCTCAATACAAAGTTCTCCTCGATCTTCTTGGAGATCTATTCAATGTAACTCTTTTTGCGGTGTGTTTGTCGAGATCCGATGAATTGTGGGTTTATGATCAAGATTATCTATGAACAATATTTGAATCTCCTCTGAATTCTTTTATTTATGATTTGTTATCTTTGCAAGTCTCTTCGAATTATCAGTTTGGTTTGGCCTACTAGATTGATTTTTCTTGCAATGGGAGAAGTGCTTAGCTTTGGGTTCAATCTTGCGTTGCTTGATCCCAGTGACAGAAAGGTAAACGACACATATTGTATTGTTTCCATCGAGGATAAAAAGATGGGGTTTATATCATATTGCTTGAGTTTATCCCTCTACATCATCTCATCTTACCTAATGCGTTACTCTATTCTTATGAACTTAATACTCTAGATGCATGCTGGATAGCAGTCGATGTCTGGAGTAATAGTAGTAGATGCAGGTAGGAGTCGGTCTACTTGTCATGGGCGTGATGCCTATATACATGATCATGCTTAGATATTCTCATAATTATTCGCTCTTCTATCAATTGCTCGACAGTAATTTGTTCACCCACCGTAATACTTATGCTATCTTGAGAGAAGCCACTAGTGAAACCTATGGCCCCAGGGTCTATTCTCCATTATATTAATCTCCCGTCAACAAGTTATTTCTGGCATCATTTATTTTGCAATATTTACTTTTAATCTTTATTATAAAAATACCAAAAATATTACCTTATCATCTCTATCAGATCTCACTCTCGTTAGTGACCGTGAAGGGATTGACAACCCCTTTATCGCGTTGGTTACGAGGTTCTTATTTGTTTGTGTAGGTACGAGGGACTTGCGTGTGGCCTCCTACTGGATTGATACCTTGGTTCTCAGAAACTGAGGGAAATACTTACGCTACTTTGCTGCATCACCCTTTCCTCTTCAAGGGAAAACCAACGCAGTGCTCAAGAGGTAGTAGTATAGCAGTTGATTTATCAGCCATTTGCAAAGATATTTTAGTAGGTGTCGACTTATTCAAATCAAGTCTATGATATAAAGATAGAGGCATAACACTAACGCCGGCTCCAAGATCACATAAAGCAGTTTTAACATAGTTTCTTTTAATGGAGCATGGTATAGTTGGTACTCCTGGATCTCCAAGTTTCTTTGGCATTCCACCTTTAAAAGTATAATTAGCAAGCATGGTGGAAATTTCAGCTTCTGGTATCTTTCTTTTATTTGTACCAATATCTTTCATATACTTAGCATAATGATTCATTTTAAGCATATCAGTCAAACACATACTCAGAAAGATAGGTCTAATCATTTCAGCAAAGCCCTCAAAATCCTCATCATCCTTTTTCTTGGATGGTTTAGGAGGGAAAGGCATGGATTTCTGAACCCTGGTTCTCTTTCTTTACCATGCTTCCTAGCAACAAAGTCTCTCTTATCATAACGTTGATTCTTTGATTGTGGGTTATCAAGATCAACATCAGGTTCAATCTCTACATCATTGTTATTGCTAGGTTGAGCATCAACATGAACATTATTGATAACCCACAAGTATAGGGGATCAATTGTAGCCTCTTTCGATAAGTAAGAGTGTCGAACCCAACGAGGAGATAAAGGTAGAACAAATATTCCCTCAAGTTCTATTGACCACCGATACAACTCTACACACGCTTAATGTTCGCTTTACCTAGAACAAGTATGAAACTAGAAGTACTTTGTATGTGTTTTTGGATAGGTTTGCAAGATAATAAAGAGCACGTAAATAAAAACTAGGGGCTGTTTAGATAAAGAAACAATAAAGCTAGTATAGCAAGTGTGGAAAAGTGGTGGTAGGAGTTGCAAAATTGTTCGTAAGCAATTGGCTACTTTACTAGACCGATAGCAAGTTTTATGTGGGAGAGGCCACTGCTAGCATGTCATCACTGACTTGGAATTCTATGCACTTATGATTGGAACTATTAGCAAGCATCCGCAACTACTAACGTTCATTAAGGTAAAACCCAACCATATCATTAAGATATATTGGTTCCCCTTCAATCCCGTATGCATCAATTTCTATGCTAGGTTGAAGCTTCTGTCACTTGCCCTCCAATACATAGTCCTATCAACATACAACTAACCCTATGGTGTGATCCACGCGCGCGCTCATATGATGTGCACCAAAGGACAGCAACATAACCACAAGAAAATTAAACCAATCATAGCAATTCACCAATTACCGACAGGACAACGAAAATCTACTCAGACATCATAGGATGGCAACACATCTGTCACGACCCAACGAAGAGAAGGTGAGAGGGGATCGAGATCGGATCGGTAGGTGAGGAGAGTAGGTGAGGAGATAGAGCTGAGAAGGGGAAAGAAGATTTGATTTCTAATCACTCGCTACCTCATCATTCGATCACCGCACAATAAGTAGTTGCCCTCTAGGCTCTCCCTGGGCCGCAACCCAACACACACACATTACATGGCCTCAGGCCCAACACACGGTTGCGGTTCAGTTAGCATCTGCTAACTGAACTGCACTTGCAGTCCATTGCAGATCGCCATCTGCAGGCGTGACATTTCCCCCGTCTTGAGAAGGAGCTTCCTCCCAGATCCAGGCCGATGGGTAGCGCTCCTTGAGAACGTCGTAGTCTTCCCAGGTTGTGGCAGTCGGCGGTCGGTTGGACCACTAAACTTGCAGTTGGATTACTGGCGCGTCACCCTTCTTCATCATACGACGCTCCACGATGGCCACTGGTTCTGCATCGCCGGTGACCAGGTCTGGTACTTGCGTGTGACGCCCTCGATTCAATCGTACACTAATCATACACGCAAATGTGTACGATCAAGATCAAGGACTCACGGGAAGATATCACAACACAACTCTAGACACAAATGAAAATAATACAAGCTTTATATTACAAGCCAGGGGCCTCGAGGGCTCGAATACACAAGAGTCAGCGGAAGCAACAATATCTGAGTACAGACATAAGTTAGACAAGTCTGCCTTAAGAAGGCTAGCACAAAAGTAGCAACAATCGAAAAGGCAAGGCCTCCTGCATGGGAGCCTCCTAACTACTCCTGGTCGTCGATGGTCTCCACGTAGTAGTAGGCATCGACGGTGGCATCTGGCTCCGACATCTGGTTGCGTCAACCGGAAATAAGAAGAAAGGGGGAAAAGGGGGAGCCAAGCAACCGTGAGTACTCATCCAAAGTACTCGCAAGCAAGGATCTACACTACATATGCAACATTATCAAAGGAAGGCTGTATATGTGGACTGGGCTACAGAAATGCCAGAATAGAGGGGAGAACCTAGTCCTATCGAAGACTAGCATCTTCTAGAAACCACCATCTTGCAGCAACAGGAGGGAGTAGAGTAGCATAAAGTAAAGTAGTAGTAGTGTTATCAACCTCAGCCAGAAATCCTTTCTCGACTCCCTGCGAGAAAGCAATCCCAGAGCCATACTATCCAAGTGTCATCACAATCCAATTCTCATCACCATCCAGTTCTCATCACAAGTATCCAGTTCTAGTTGTATCGATCGGGATACAACTCCAAGTGTCCGTTACCGTAGGACAGGCTATCGATAGATGTTTTCTTCCCTGCAGGGGTGCACCAACTTACCCACCACGCTCGATTAACTCCGGCCGGACACACTTTCCTGGGTCATGCCTGGCCTCAGCCAAACAATACGCCGCAACCCGACCTAGGCTTAATAGAGAGGTCAACACGCCGGACTAAACCTATGCCCCCAGGGGTCATGGGCCATCTCCCCGGGAACTCCTGCACGTTGTGTACGCGGCTGGTGAGCAGACCTAGCTACCTCCTTCAAAAGGGTAGGTGCTTACCAGTCCAACCCAGTGCGCGCCGCTTAGTCGCTGACGTCTATTAAACTTCGGCTGATGCATACGACGCAGAACGCCCATACTATGCCCACGTGATGGTTAGTGCTATCAGGCCAGAGGCCCCTCGGATCAAATATCCAAATCGTAGTGGATTAGGAGCACGCGGTAACGAGCAGAGACTCACGATCGATGTGACCCCGTCGCCCCGTCTCGAGTACTTGCGGCAAGGGCTAAGAATGCCTGGCCACGCCTCGTAAGTATCTCGCGGGCACCTTCCAGGTCAACCCGACTCCACATCACTTGCTATTAAGCTCGCGCGGGTACCCCCCATGGCCGACCCGTCTTTAGTAACATGGCTCAGTGCAAAGTCATAGTAACAATAGTAACTGTGTGTCTAACACCAAGGGGAAAACCCGAGGAATCACCCCCGGTGAATTCCACTCGATGTAATCATCAAGGTGAACGTAAGAGGAACCACCCCGAGGTTCACACTTGAGGGGTTGCACGACATAGTCGTATCGGAAGTGGTTAAGGCGGAATCACCCTCGATGACCATGAGCGAATAGCTACACTACAGGGTTAACATCAAAAGTGCTGAAGAGGTCTCACCCTCGGCACTCGATAGTAACCCAGTAGTGTCGAGCAACTAAGGGGAAAGTGATGTGCGGTGCCGGGGCCTGGTCTTCGATCCCGTTGATCGGGTCTTCGATGATGAAGCAGGGGCAACAAGGACAAGGTGGGGGTCACTGATGGATCACTAACCAACCTATACTAAGCAGTTTAGGATAAGCAGGTAGGTAACAATAAGCAGGTTACAAAAGCAGGCTATGCATCAGAATAGGAGCAATCAATTACAGTAGGAAAATCTAATGCAAGCATGAGGGAATGGAATGGGCGATATCGGGATGATAAAGGGGGGCTTGCCTGGTTGCTCTGGCAAGGAGGGGTCGTCGGGGATGTAGTCGTACTCAGCCGCATCAACGTTGGTCTCGGGGTAGAAGAGGGGGGAGAAACAGTAAATACGGGGCAAACAAGCATCACAAAATATAACAAGGCAAAACGCGGTGCCAGGGGTGACCTAACGCAGTACTAGGCGATACTGGCGAAGGGGGGAAACATCCGGAAAAGTTTTCCCGGAGTTAGGCATTATCAGACAGATGAAACGGAGGGGAAAGGTTGCACGTTCGCTATGATAGGGGCATGTGGCGGACGAACGGAGCGCGTATTCGGATCCGTCTCGTCGTTCTGAGCAACTTTCATGTACAAAGTATTTTCATCCGAGTTATGATTTATTTTATAAGATTTCTAAAGTTTAAAGGATTTTTTTCAATTTATTTAATTTGAATTATAAACAGTGAAATGGTTTTTAAACTCAGCAAGGGGCTAGCCACACTCAATGACATGTGGGGTCAAGGAGCTGGGTTGACTCAGTCAACACTTTTACTAGTCAACCAATGAACAGTGCATTGGGCCCTACTTGTCATTGGCACAAACTATTAATTAGGCTTTTAAATAAAAGAGGCCACATGTCATCTGTACCTAGACTATTCTAGCCACTAATTAACACCTAGTAGTACTAATCTAAGCAAGGGCCGGCCACTACTATGGCCACATGCACGAGGCGCACACACACACAACACACACAAGTTAGTAGGCTAGGAGTTATTAACATAAGATGTCATTTTGTGATTTTTGTAGGATTTAAACTATTCATCAAAAGAATTTGGTCTAGTGGGCTAAAATGGAGTTTGTCATGTATACTTCCTTCACATATTATTTTTACTCGCGTAGCACTTGATAAGCTGTGGTTTAGGGGCTGTCCATAGAGCTAGTCAGGTTGAAATGACAGAAGCTAGCAAGCGCTACAGTAACATTCAGTTTACTGTAGCACCGTAGTGCAGGCAGAGCAACGGTGGGCAACGGCGTGGCGCGAGCACGGCCAAGCGCGGGAGGGCGCGTGGAGGCAGAGGCGGGGCCTGAGAGCGGCGCGACAGCATGCGGGCGGCAGCAGCGATGGCGGTTGAGCAGTGGCAGCAACGCCCAAGCAGCAGCAATTGCAGTCGGCAGGAGCAGCAAGCACTGGCTGCGGGAGCACGCAACAGCTCCAGTAGGCGAGCAGCAGCTGCACGGAGCCACGAACCAGGGGTGCAGCCACGAGCAGGAGCAGAAGAAGCATGGCGCACGCGCATGTGCAGCTCGAACGCGAGCAGGGGCGCGACGATTGGCCGAAGCGCGGGCGCACATCTGGACATGGCCAGGGAGCGCGGCGAGCACAACTCCGGGCAAGACGATGTGCGGCGGCCTACGATGTTTACAAGCAACGCTGAGAGAGGGGAAAGGAGATGCTGCTCACCGGGGAGGCACACGAAGGCCCGGCGGTGGCTTAGGAGCAGCAGAGGCCGGCCGATTCGACAACGAACGACGGCGATCGGAGCGGACGACGGGAAGAAGATGATGCCGCCAGTCTCGACGTAGGTGCTCCCGGCTCGAATGGCTAGCACCATACGGCGTGGAAGACGACGGCGAAGCCCTACCGCATGGCGGTGGGGCCACAGGAGGATGGTGGCCGCGGGATCGAGCGGCGCACGGCGACGGCAGCGTCGGGTGATGGAGAAAACAAAGGGGGCGAGCGAAAGAGGGGAGGAGTGGTGATCTAGGGTTCGCCAGGGGATCGAGGGGATCTTGTAGGTAGCTCGGGATGCGGCGGATGGCTGCCTCGTTGTCGATCCGAGCCATGGACGTCGCACGGGCGTCCACCGCGTCGCCGATGAGCAGTAGGAAGGGGGAAACCCCCTGATGGGCTGGGCCTGCACTATGGACTTAGGCCCAGTCCACAGTAGCTTTCCCTGTTTCTTTTCTTTTTTGTAATTCCTTTTTAGTTTTGCAAATTGCTAGGCCACAAAAAGACTTTTATAAAATATCGAATTGTGCCACATAAATACTTCGAATTTAGCACTTCCATAAAAAAGGTTTTGAGGCAAGATAATTTCATCTAAATTTTGTATAAATGAAAATAGATTGTTGGGGCTGTTTTGGGCCCTGTTTTAAATCCTAGGGGCCTTTTGGGAATTTAGGTGATGTTGTTTTCCTCATTTGAAAATTTACGAACTATTTTGTAGCAACTTTTGTGCAACTCCAAATTCCACTTGCAAATTGAATTTGATTACAGAGTGGGATTTCAAATGATATTTGAATCAAAGGTGATCAAGCACTGCTTAGCAAAGTGATTAGCTTAATCACAGAGGGTTACTGTAGCATGACACTGGGGGTGTTACATTGCGGCAGCTCCAAGAAGACATGAGTGTAGTCAGGGGTGTAAGGCTTCAATTGGGAGACATGGAATACCGGATGAATGCGGCTGTCCGCTCGCAGTTGAAGGCGGTACGCCAAGGTGCCGATCCGTTCAGTCACCGTGAACAGCCCGTAGAACTTGTAGGAGAGCTTCCGGCATGGGCAGTTGACGACGGATGATTGTGCGTACGGCTGTAGCTTGAGTAACACTTGTTCGCCGACGTCGAACGCGCGCTCGGCACGGTGACGATCGGCCTGCTTCTTGAAGCACATCTATGCTCTGGCAAGTTGGGCACGGAGGCGTTCCGTGTGCACAACCCAGTCCAGGTCGTCCGCGGGCGCACTCGGAGTCGAGTCGATGTTGAAGTGCGGCAGTCCGCCCAGGTTGGGGTCGACACCGTAGAGCGCCCGGAAGGGTGAGCACTTGAGAGATGCGTGATGTGTGGAGTTGTACCAGAACTTTGCAGCCGACAGCCACTTGCGCCATTGCCGCGGGGTGTCGTGTATGGCGCATCGAAGGTACATCTCGAGGCACTGGTTGACTTGTGCCGTCTGGCCGTCCGTCTGGGGGTGGTAGGCGAAGGAGTAGAGAAGCTTGGTGCCGGCCGCGGCGAGCAGTTCGTGCCACATTACGCTGGTGAAGATTTTGTCTCGATCGGAGACGATGGAGCGAGGGACGCCGTGCAACTTGATGGCATGCTCCCAGAATGCGCGGGCCACCTGCGCCACGGTGAAGGGGTGATGGAGCGGCACGAAATGCGCGAACTTGGTGAGCCGATCGACGACGACCATGCTGGAGTCGCAGCCTTCGGATTTGGGTAGACCCTCGACGAAGTCCATGGTCACGTCCTGCCATGGCGCGTCAGGAATCGGCAGAGGTTGCTGGCCGGGTGTTTGTTCTCATGCTTGGCGTGCTAGCAGATGCCGCACTGGCGAACGAAGTCCTCCACGGCGCGCTTGAGGCCAAGCCAGGCGAAGAGCTTGTGTACGCGGTGGTAGGTGGCCGTAGCGCCGGAGTGGCCCCCCACCGCGCTGTGATGAAGCGCGGCGATGAGCTTGGTCTAGAGCGCGGAGTCGGCGCCGATCCACAGGCGCCCCCGCTGGCGAATTACTCCGTTCTGCAGTGCTCGGCCTTGGTCGTCCTCGCCCACAACTGGCAGCTTAGCGAGCAATTTTTACGACTCGGGATCGGTTTCGTAGGAGTTCGCCACCTCTTGCAGCCACTAGGGCTGGCACATAGAGAGCGCGTCGAGTGCCAGTAGGTGGCCGACGCGAGACAGGGCATCGGCGGCGCCGTTGTCGACGCCTTTCTTGTAATGGAAGGAGAATTGAAGGCCCACCATCTTCGACATGGCCTTGCATTGCAGGTCGGTGACCAACTGCTGATCTCCCAATGCGCACAAGCTCTTGTGGTCGGTGACGATTTCGAACGGGGCGCGTTGCAGATATGGCCGCCACTTGTCAATGGCCATCATCACGGCAAGGAATTCTTTTTCATACGTGGAAAGCTTCTGGTTTCGTACCCCGAGAGCTTTCTTGAGGTAGGCGACAGGGTGGCTATCTTGGGTGAGCACCGCGCCCACGCCAGTGTTGCAAGCATCGGTCTCGATGGCGAACGGGCGTGTGAAGTTGGGAAGCGCCAAGACCGGTGTGCTCATCATCGCCTGCTTGAGCGTGTCAAATGCTTGTTGTGCCTTGTCATCCCAGACAAATCCTTTCTTCGAGAGGAGCTGCATCAAGGGCTTGGCGATGATGCCATAGTGAGGAACGAATTTGCGGTAGTACCCTGTCAACCCTAGGAACCCACGCAGCTCGGTTGGTGTCGAGGGCACGGGCCAGGCCTGCATTGCACTGGTCTTACTTGTGTCGGTGGCGATGCCGTCTTGTGAGATCACGTGCCCCAGGTACTCAATACTTGTTTGTGCGAACGAACACTTGCTGGCCTTGGCGAACAACTGATTTTCGCGGAGGAGCTCCAGAGTGAGGCGCAGGTGTTCTTCGTGTTTCTGCAGGTCTATGCTGAAAACCAAGATGTCATCCAAGAAAATAATGATGAACTTACGAACGTAGCAGCCGAAGACAGTGTTCATCAAGAACTGAAACGTAGCTGGCATGTTGCACAACCCGAATGGCATGACGCGGAAATGGTAATGGCCGTGATGCGTCTTGAAAGCTGTTTTCTCTTCGTCCTCTTCCCGCATATGGATTTGGTGGTATCCCGTGCGCAAGTCAATCTTGGAGAAGTATTTGGCCCTGGCTAGTTCATCGAGCAGCTCATCAACTACAGGCAGGGGAAACTTGTTTTTCACTGTTGCTGTATTCAAACGTCGAAAATCAACGCAGAATCGCCAGCTGTCGTCCTTCTTTTTCACGAGTAGCACGGGTGCGGTGTAGGGACTCGGCTTTGTGTTGATAGGTGTAGTGCCTGGCTCCAGGTTGATGCTGTGATCGTACTGACGGCGCGGGGGTAGGGTGTTTGGTTCAGCAAACACGTCCTGATATTCGTGCGGAACTTTCTGAATACTGGCTGGGATTGGTGCGAGTGGTGTTTCGTCAGTTTTCTCCACAGTGACAAGGGCCCACTAGTAGAAAACAGGGCTTTGGTCCAGGCCGGGTCAGCCCATTAGTCCCGGTTCAGTCCAGAACCGGGACCAATGTGCATTGGTCTCGGTTCGTGAGCCCAGGGGGTCGGCCGGGCCACGTGGGCCATTGGTCCCGGTTCATCTGGACCTTTAGGTCCCGGTTGGTGGGATGAACCGAGACCAATGGGCCTCGCTCCTGGCCCACCACCATTGGTCCCGGTTGGTGGCTTGAACCGGGACCAAAGGCTCCCCTTTAGTCCCGGCTCATGTCACCAACCGGGACCAATGAGGTGCCTATATATACCCCTCGCTCGCGAGCAGAGCACCCCAGTGCTCTATTTTTCTCTGGCCGAGGGGGAGAGGGCTTGGTGGTGCTCTAGCTCACCTCCTATGCACACAAGGTGTTCGATGGAATGCCCGAGCCACACTACTTAAGCTTTCTCCTCTCCAAGCTCGACCTCCAAGCTCCATTTTCCATAATATTTGTCTAGGTTTAGCGGTCCGTCACGCCCCGTCCCCGTCTTCACCGCCGTCGATCACCCGCGCCGAGCTCATCACCGGCACCACCGTGGTGAGCCTCTTGTTCTTATCTTCTTTCTGAAAGGAAAAATATTCTTACTTGTATGTTTACATAGATACTTGTATTATTTTCTTACTTTTATTATTGCATCTTATATAGTGCGATGGTTTTGGTATCCGCCCCCGTCGGCCCTCGTCCTGTCTATGATTCGGATGTGGTATATATATTATCTTTATAACTATTGGTTCATTTATTGTTTATGAAAATTATGCCGACCAACGTGACATAGATTTTATTTATGTAGGATGTATGTGAATCGGAAATGCCAACCGACCCTATTGTCGAGAGGTTAAATTTAGTTGAAGAAGAAAACAATTTGTTGAAGGAAAAAATAAAAAAATTGAGGAGGAGAAGATGATATTGGAGTTGCATGTTGCGGATGTCGTCGATGATCACAAGATCAAGATGGATGCAATGCGCTTGAAGATTAGAAAGATTAGAAAATATGCCATTCATACCGAGGCTTGGTATCATTATGCCGTTGGATCAATTGTTACCTTGGTTGCGATTATGATCGCATTTGTTTTCGCATTGAAATGTTTTACATAGTTTCAATGTATGGTTTAATTAATTAGATGCTCTGGAGAGCTATATGTTGTTAGATGAGAACTATGTATGCACTTTGGTTTTAATGTGATGATGAACTTCTATTAATTTGGACACTTAATTATATATAATGCACGCAGATGAACCGGCAATGGATGTACGGTGACAGACACACCCGCGAGTACATTAAGGGCGTGCATGAGTTTCTCGATGCGGCTGAGGCAAACAAGCAGAATGGTTTTATGTGTTGTCCATGCACTCAATGTGGGAATACGAGGTCTTACTCTAACCGGAAAATCCTTCACTCCCACCTGCTTTACAAGGGTTTCATGCCACACTATAATGTTTGGACGAGGCACGGAGAAATAGGGGTTATGATGGAAGACGGCGAAGAAGAAGAGTACGATGACAACTATGTGCCCCCTGAATACGGTGATGCTGCAACGGGGGGAGCTGGTGAAGATCAAGAGGAACCAGACGATGTGCCCAATGATGCTGCAACGGGTGAAGCTGCTGAAGATCAAGAGGAACCAGACGATGTGCCCGATGATGATGATCTCCGCCGGGTCATTGTCGATGCAAGGACGCAATGCGAAAGTCAAAAGGAGAAGCTGAAGTTCGATCGCATGTTAGAGGATCACAAAAAAGGGTTATACCCCAATTGCGAAGATGGCAACACAAAGCTCGGTACCGTACTGGAATTGCTGCAGTGGAAGGCAGAGAATGCTGTGGCTGACAAAGGATTTGAGAAGCTACTGAAAATATTGAAGAAGAAGCTTCCAAAGGATAACGAATTGCCCGACAGTACATATGCAGCAAAGAAGGTCGTATGCCCTCTAGGATTGGAGGTGGAGAAGATACATGCATGCCCTAATGACTGCATCCTCTACCGCGGTGCATACAAGGATCTGAACGCATGCCCGGTATGCGGTGCATTGCGGTATAAGATTAGACGAGATGACCCTGGTGATGTTGACGGCGAGCCCCTCAGGAAGAGGGTTCCTGCGAAGGTGATGTGGTATGCTCATATAATACCACGGTTGAAACGTCTGTTTAGAAACAAAGAGCATGCCAAGTTGATGCGATGGCACAGTGAGAACCGAAAGAAAGATGGGAAGTTGAGAGCACCCGCTGACGGGTCGCAGTGGAGAAAAATCAAGAGAAAGTACTGGGATGAGTTTGCAAAGGACCCAAGGAATGTATGGTTTGCTTTAAGCACGGATGGCATTAATCCTTTCGGGGAGCAGAGCAGCAATCACAGCACCTGGCCAGTGACTCTATGTATGTATAACCTTCCTCCTTGGATGTGCATGAAGCGGAAGTTCATTATGATGCCAGTTCTCATCAAAGGCCCTAAGCAACCCGACAATGAAATTGATGTGTACGTAAGGCCATTAGTTGAAGAACTTTTACAGCCGTGGAATGGAAACGGTGTACGTACGTGGGATGAGCACAGACAAGAGGAATTTAACCTTAAGGCGTTGTTGTTCGTGACCATCAACGATTGGCCCGCTCTCAGTAACCTTTCAGGACAGACAAACAATGGATACCACGCATGCACGCACTTTTTAGATGACACTGAAAGTATATACCTAGACAAATGCAGGAAGAATGTGTACCTGGGCCATCGTCGATTTCTTCCGACCAACCATCAATGTCGAAAGAAAGGCAAGCATTTCAAAGGCGAGGCAGATCACCGGAAGAAGCCCGCCATGCGCACCGGTGATCACGTGCTTGCTATGGTCAATGATTTACACTACGTAATCTTTGGAAAGGGTCCCGGTGGACTAGCTATTCCGAATGATGCTGAGGGACACGCACCCATGTGGAAGAAGAAATCTATATTTTGGGACCTACCCTACTGGAAATACCTAGAGGTCCGCTCCTCAATCGACGTGATGCACGTGACGAAGAACCTTTGCGTGAACCTGCTAGGCTTCTTGGGCGTGTATGGGAAGACAAAAGATACACCTGAGGCACGGAAGGACCTCCAACGTTTGCACGAAAAAGACGGCATGCCTCCAAAGCAGTATAAAGGTCCTGCCAGCTACGCTCTTACGAAAGAAGAGAAAGAAATCTTCTTTGAATGCCTGCTCAGTATGAAGGTCACGACTGGCTTCTCGTCGAATATAAAGGGAATAATAAATATGCCAGAGAAAAAGTTTCAGAACCTAAAGTCTCATGACTGCCACGTGATTATGACGCAACTGCTTCCGGTTGCATTGAGGGGGCTTCTACCGGAAAATGTCCGATTAGCCATTGTGAAGCTATGTGCATTCCTCAATGCAATCTCTCAGAAGGTGATCGATCCAGAAATCGTACCAAGGCTAAGGAGTGATGTGGCACAATGTCTTGTCAGTTTCGAGCTGGTGTTCCCACCATCCTTCTTCAATATCATGACGCATGTCCTAGTTCATCTAGTCGACGAGATTGTCATCCTGGGGCCCATATTTCTACACAATATGTTCCCCTTTGAGAGGTTCATGGGAGTCCTAAAGAAATATGTCCGTAACCACGCTAGGCCAGAAGGAAGCATCTCCATGGGCCATCAAACAGAGGATGTTATCGGGTTTTGTGTTAACTTCATTCCTGGCCTTAAGAAGATAGGTCTCCCTAAATCGCGGTATGAGGGGAGACTGACTGGAAAAGGCATTCTTGGAAGAGGCTCAATAATATGCAGGGACGGATATTCTTGGTCTCAAGCAAACTACACAGTTCTACAGAACTCTACCTTGATGACCCCGTATGTCGATGAACACAAGAACAGTCTGCGCTCCAAACACCCGGAGCAGTGCGACGACTGGATTACATGTGAACACATCAGGACTTTCAGCAGTTGGTTGGAAACACGTCTCAGAGGTGACAACACTGTTTGTGATGAGTTGTACTTGTTGTCCAGGGGACCATCTTTGACTGTATTGACTTACAAAGGATACGAGATAAATGGGAATACATTTTACACGATCGCCCAAGATCAAAAGAGCACCAACCAAAACAGCGGTGTCCGCTTTGATGCAGCAACCGAGAGCGGAAAGGACACATATTATGGTTACATAGTGGACATATGGGAACTTGACTACGGACCTGATTTTAAGGTCCCCTTGTTTAAGTGCAAATGGGTCAATCTGTTAGGCGGCGGGGTACAGGTAGACCCACAGTACGGAATGACAACAGTGGATCTGAAATATCTTGGGTACACTGACGAACCGTTCGTCCTAGCCAATGATGTGGCATAGGTTATTTATGTGAAGGACATGTCTACCAAAACGAGAAAAAGAAAAGATAAGGAAGCGAATACATCATACGATGAGCCAAAGCGCCACATAGTTCTTTCAGGAAAAAGGGACATCCTGGGAGTGGACGGCAAGACAGACATGTCTGAAGATTATGAAAAGTTTCATGAAATTCCTCCCTTCAATGTCAAGGCTGACCCAAGCATCCTGATAAACAATGAAGATTATCCATGGTTACGGCGCAATAAGCAAATGACACAAGCGAAGAAAAAGTGAAGACTTTCTCCTGCAACTATTATGATGATACCATGCCAACTTTGTAACACACGAACATGCTACCATTGTCCGTTTTGTACATGCACATGCTATGTGGGTGAAATTATGATACCATCCCAACTTTCAACTTTTTTAGAGTTCATTTGAAATGCTTTCATGTCTTATGGTTCGCCCCTGGCCCATGACCATTAGTCCCGGTTTGTGCCACAAACCGGGACTAAAGGGTTGGTCCTCGTTGCGGGCAGAGTTTAGTCCCACCTCGCCAACCGAAGGGGGCTCACACCGGTTTATAAGCCCTTCCCTCTCTGCCTTGTTGAGCTCCTCTCAAAGTGAAAATAGATGCCCTAATAGAGAAAAGTTTAACCTAAATTCATAGTGAATTTCTCTGAAATTCATAGAAATTTACTAGGAATTTAGGTTAAATTTTCTCTATAAGCGTATCTATTCTCATTTTTTAGTAAGTTAATCACAAACTTGTGATTCAAACAATTTTCAAAGAATTCGAATTTTAACTATTCAAATTTGAAAACTAATGGCACTAACAGAAAGTTTATAATTTTTCTAAAACTAATGGCACTAACAGAAAGTTTATAATTTTGCTAACCTAAAAGCAAACTGAATTAAAAATTAAAGCAAAAAACAAAAGAAAATAAATAATGCAAAAAACAAATCAAAAAATAGGAAAAAAAACTATTTTTATAGTAAAGTTAATCACAAAATAAAATAAATAAAGCAACAAAGAAAACAAAAAAACTAAAAAAGTGTTTTCAAAATTGAAAACTAATGGCATTAACAAAAAGTTTGTAATTTTTCTAAAACTAAAAGCACAAAGAATTAAAAAATAAAGCAAAAAACAAAAGAAAATAAATAAAGCAACAAAAAAACAAAAAAATGCCACCTACTGGGCCACCACGGCCTGAATACGACTAGAAACCCTACCATGGGCCAGGATTCAGGCCCGCAGTAGGCCCAGTAGGCCCACAGGCATTGCAGTGACAGATTAGGCCCGAAAGCCTGCAGTTGAGAGGAGCTCGGGAGGGTGGGCGCATCAGCGCTTATAAACCACTCCCGAGCCGTCTCAACTAGCGAGGTGGGACTAAACTTTTGGGCGCGGGGCAGCACAAGGCCATTGGTCCCGGTTGGTGGCACCAACCGAGACTAAAGGGGGCATTGGTCATGGTTCGTGGCACCAACCGTGACCAATGCTCCCCTTTAGTCCCGGTTGGTGCCACCAACCGGGACCAAAGGCCGCCGCTTCCCGCCCTTTGGGCTGGCGAAATCAGGCCTTTGGTCCCGGTTGGTGGCACCAACCGGGACTAAAGGTGGCATTGGTCCCGGTTGGTGCCACGAACCGGGACCAATACTCTCTGTATATAAGCAGGACTTAAGGAAATTTTCAGTTTCTCATCGACCATTTACCCCCGACGCTGCCAGGCTGCCCGTGCTCGCCGTCGCCATCGCCCCTGCCCCGTGCTCGCCATCACCGCCCGCTCCTCGTCGCCGTCGCCCTGCCCCTGCCCCGTCCCGCCCCCGCGCGCCGGCGCCCTCGCCGCCCCCGCCGTCGCCTCGAGCTCCCCTGCTCGCGCGCGCCGCCCCGCGCCCCGAGCCCCTGCCACGGACTCGCCGTCGCCGCCCGCCCCTGCCCCAACGCGCGCCCCCCGGCCCGCCCCCGTCGCCGTCACCCGCGCCCCTGCCCCGACGCGCGCCGCCCCGGCCCGCCCTCGCCGTCGCCTGCGCCCCTGCCCGCCTCCTCAGCTTGGTCCGGCCGCCGGCACCCTCCCTTTGCAATTTTTTTTCATATATATGCTTGTTATATATATATATATATGCTTGTTTATATATATGTAATGATTTTTTTATAGAATATGATGTTTTTTCATAGATGATCACATATATGATGTATGCACGAATGTGGATGAAATATGATGTTTTTTTGTTCATAGAACATGATGTTTTTTTAATTCACATATTTTTTTGTTCATGAGAGAGGCGGGGACGTTGAGGGATCATATATGTATTTTTTCAGAATTTTCTATCATGCATAGACGGATTTTAGACCACGGGAGCACCCCCTCTCTATCGTTGCAAAATTTGCTAAGTGATATTAAGAAGGAAGGAAAAGAAGTATAGGAAAGAAAGAAAATAAGAAGAGGAAAGAAAGAAGAAGAGGAGAAATAAATAAGAAGAAGAAAAAAGAATAAAAAGAAGAGGAGAAGAAGAAAGGAATAGTGGAGAAGAAGAGAAAATAGAATATATTCTATTTTTTCTTCTTCTCCACTATTCCTTTCTTCTTCTCCTCTTCTTTTTCTTCTTCTTTTTAGATCTTCTCCTCTAGCTATTCCTTTCTTCTTCTTCTTCTTCTTCTTCTTCTTCTTCTTCTTCTTCTTCTTCTTCTTCTTCTTCTTCTTCTTCTTCTTCTTCTTCTTCTTCTTCTTCTTCTTCTTCTTCTTCTTCTTCTTCTTCTTCTTCTTCTTCTTCTTCTTCTTCTTCTTCTTCTTCTTCTTCTTCTTCTTCTTCTTCTTCTTCTTCTTCTTCTTCTCTTCTTCTTCTTCTTCTTCTTCTTCTTCTTCTTCTTCTTCTTCTTCTTCTTCTTCTTCTTCTTCTTCTTCTTCTTCTTCTTCTTCTTCTTCTTCTTCTTCTTCTTCTTCTTCTTCTTCTTCTTCTTCTTCTTCTTCTTAATTTTTATCGGGAACGAGGGTGTCGAGGATCGCCGAGGGGTCGAGGGTCGGGAACTAGGGTAGAGGGTCGGTGACCTAATGCCGGTGCAAGAAGAAGAACATGAGGACGGCTCCGGTGACCCAATGCCGGTGCAAGAAGAGACCGTGATGACGGCTCCGGTGACCGAACCGAGTCCGGCCAGGTATATATATTAGTTAAGCTTGTGCTGACTAGCTGATTGATGCATTCATTGTTTTGGTATGTACACATATTAATTAAGTCTTTGTTCTTTTTTCTAGCCCTCCGGATTGAGCACAACTTCGGTAAAGGGACGAGGCTCGAAGAAAAAGTTGAGCTCGGATGAAAGGTTTGAGATCATAGCAACCGCGCCCGACGGCCAACCGATTGAACCCATCCGAACAAAGAATGCATTTGTTGCTCAGTGCGGGGTTCTGGTTAGGGACAAGATCCCGATAAGCATCCAGCAATGGTTTAAGCCGGCTACAGAAGACCCTGAGGTGTCTTATGTCAATGATATGCAGAAAAATGATCTTTGGACTGAGCTGAAGTCAAATTTCACCCTACCGCCAGAGGATAATCCAGAGAACCTAGTTAAAGAGTAATTAATCAAGTCTTTTGCTCTTAAGAGGATGGCAGAACTATTCAGGAGGTGGAAGAAAGAGCTGAATAAGTTTGTCGAAAATGATGAGACACCAGAATTCAAGGGCAGATATGAGAAGATCAAAGATCACTGGCCCGCATTTGTGGCCCACAAGACATCGGAAAAGAGTAAGAAGATGTCGGCGACAAACAAGCAAAATGCTGCGAAGAAGAAGCATCACCATCGCACGGGGTCAGGTGGCTACCTCGTAGCCCGGCCTAAGTGGGCCAAGACTGAGAATGATCTGGTTGATAAAGGGATCGAACCAGAGACAATTAACTGGCCAGACCGTTGCCGGACTTGGTTCTTCGGGGCTGGCGGAACCTTGGACCCTGTAACAGGGAAGTGCATTTGGACGAACGATCAAATGGACATACCAGTCAGGAAGCTTAAGCAGTATATCGAAGCAGCGCAGCAAGGGACGTTCTTTCCAGACAGAGAGAACGACGAGCTCACAATGGCCCTCGGGAATCCTGAGCACCCTGGACGGACACGAGGCACGCCAGGCTCCATTCCGTGGAAGGTTGGGTTTCCGGACGCAGGCGGTTACAAATCCCATGAGAGGAGGAAAAAAGTGCAGCAGACCCAAATGCAGGCACTGCAAGCAAGGGTAGACGCGATAGAGGAACGAGAAGCAAATCGCAGCAAACGTACTGCCGAAGCTTCCCCCGAAGCTACCCCGCCATCTCAGCGCAGAAGCAGCGTGGCTTCCACCGAGCTGCTTCAGCCGAAGCATGCCTTGACGGCTCCTGCCAGCTATCCCGTGGATGCTATCACGGAGTCTCAAAATTGCCACCTTATGACGCAATGGATGAATTTGAAGGTCAAGGCGGCTGTTGGCTCTGTTTATCCTACTGAACCCGGCGCAACTTTTCACTACCGGACCGATTCCAGAAGGATATGCTAGGGTGATGGTGGATGAAATAACGGAGGGATTTGAGGACCTCCAGCTTGACCACCCTACCGGTGAAGGGGAGACTAGGCTGGGGTCTGCTCTGAAGACTCCATGCCTATGGCGGAAGGAGCTCATCAACCTTCCGATCTGGACGCCTCCTCCACCGCCTCCTCCTCCGGCGAGTCAGGGCACTCCGCCTCCTCCACCGCCTCCTCCTCCGGCGAGTGACGATCAGGGCACTCGACCGGCTCCTTCTCCAGCGCGTGGCGGCACTCCGCCTCCTTCTCCGCCTGCGCCGACGCGCCCGAGCAGCCAGCCTCCTCCTTCTCCGCCTCGTCAGCAAGGGCGGAAGAGACCTGCCGCCGCTCCGGCTGCTCCGGCGCGTCGTAGTCCTTCTCCTCCGCCTCGTAAGCAAGTAAAGAAGACAACCGCTCCGTCTGCTCGGTCGGCGTCTAGCAGTACAACCAGAGGCGGGAGGACATACAGATTCGGTCCTTCTCTGAAGACTCCAGAGAAGTTACCATACGAGAGGACCCCGGAGGAGAACGCCGAGATCGCACGAACCGAAGTGGATGACTGGTTTCAAGGGTTGAAAGCAAAGAGACATCCACTTCCGGAGGAGAAGGTAGATCCGGTGAAAGCGAAGCGCACTCTGGCTGCCCTGACAAAACCACCGAAGTCTCCGCCGAAAGGAAACTATGAGCGCATTATTGGAAAGGAATTTGCCGAAGCGGAGCGGTCGGGAAGTACTGTCAGTGATCAAAGGCTGAAAGAACGACGAGCTGGGAAACAAATTGCCCAGCTCGGCGAACAAGCGAAGCAATCGTGCCCCCCGCTCAAGGTGCCTAGCCACAACGTCGCTAATGATCCGAGGATGGTGCCCGGTTATAGCAATCTTGCAGATTACCTGCCCGACGATGTACATTATGAACCCATGGACGTGCAGATACAAAGATACGAGTACGGGAAGCCTCTCGTCAAAGATGAAAGATCTCTATCAACGATGATGCGAAGATTGCATGATTGGTACTTGAAAATCTGCAGAGACTCTGGGGGAGGAGTACTTTGTATGTGAAAGTTAAAAAGGAGCATGACCTCGTTGGAATTGAACTGTTGCCTGTTCCATTTGAGGAGTTCTATCAGTTTTTCAATCAATTGGCCCTCGATAAAACAACGGTCGCCTGCTACTGTCTGTAAGTAGTACTACTTCTGTCATTAAGTTTCTCTATATAGCTCAGCTCTTTCATTGCATGTATTTATAATCATCCTCACTATATTATGCAGATTGAAGATCGCCGAATTGAAGAAAAGACAAGTCGGTGATATTGGGTTCATTAACACATATCTCATAGATGCAACTCAGGTTAAATTTCATGCCGCAGCTACCGAGGCCAACTTGCTACGATCGTTCGTAATAAATGAAAACAAAGATATAATACTCTTTCCTTACAACTTCAAGTGAGTGTTACTGTCTTGTGCGTATTCGGTTTCCCTTATATATTAGTCAAGGTTATAGTAATGTAATTGATGAGTTATGCATGCGTGTGCAGTTTCCACTATATTCTCCTAGAGATTAAGCTTGAGCAGGGACTAGTAACCGTCTTAGACTCAAGACGAAAAGATCCCCAGGACTATGCAGACATGACTCAAATACTCGAGAAGTAAGTTAAATCGATCATTATCCACCATATCAGCAACTTTGTTCATTTCCTGATATATCAAGTAATTGTTTTCTTTGTCCGGCAGGGTTTGGAGAAAATTCACCAGAAAAGCTCCGGGACTGCCGAAGGAGCTGCAATTTAGACACCCGAAAGTAAGTACTATAGTAGCATGTTCCGCGCATCTACTAGTCATTCAAGCGCTAGTTTCATCAATACCATTTGGCATTCTTGCTTATCAGTTTGATTGACCTCTATTTCTTGTAAAGTGGTTGTGGCAGGAACAAGGGAATGATTTCTGTGGATACTACGTTTGCGAGTCCATCCGCCACACGACCTGTGAGCGGGGCTACACTGACGAACAATATGAAGTACGTAAATAACAACATTCACAATTTTATTTTATTACCATCATTTGTGTTGAGTTTCATTCATTCATATATATATGTATTGACCCCCTTCTTTAAATTAGATGTTTCGGAAGCGGGATGAACTCCTAGCACCAGCTCGCATGCGAGCAATTCAAGAGGAATTGGCGGCATTCTTTCTTGACCACGTGATCCCTGAAGACGGAGAATTCTATGTGGACCCTGAGTCCATATGATTATATTTGTAAGAGATAATTATTGTATATATGTAGCCGGTAGTGTCGGATAGATATACGAGAACTTGTTGTTCGACCAATCTCTCGGAGAAGGAGAGGTGGTCGATATCACTTCTCTCTGTATGCATATATGTTCATGACGATCTTCTGTTTCCTTCGTTTGCTTACTAGCTAGCTAGCGTGTCTAGTCCTCTCTATACGTATGTATAGTACGTAGCGTCGACCAAGCAAGGACATAAGAGAGGACACTTCTCTCTATTAATTATAGCTAGCTAACACAATATATGAAACACCTAAATTAACCCCCCAAAACCCCCACCCCCCCCCTCCCCCCTTCAAAAAAAACAAAAACCCCAGCCACAGAAATGCTGACGCGTGGATGCCTATTGGTCCCGGTTGGTGCCACCAACCGGGACCAAAGGGTCTCTTGCCTGGCCTCCGCGCACAGGCCACGTGGAGGCCCATCTGTCCCGGTTCTGGATTGAACCGGGACTAAAGGGACAGGGCATTAGTACCGACCCTTTAGTCCCGGTTCTAGAACTGGGACAAAAGGCCCTTACGAACTGGGACAACAGGCCCTTTTTCTACCAGTGGCCGCTGTCCAGATGTCGTTTGCCACTTCCATGCGATGAAGCTCATAAGCATCCAGCTCGGTAGTGTGAGACAGATTGGTGGTTTTCACTCCTTGCAGTTTCACGGTCTTGCCCCCGGTGTCAAACTGAATTTTCTTTAGTTCCCAGTGGCACAACATCGGACTATGGGCGGAGAGCCAGTCGATGCCAAAACACCATCGTACGCACTAAGTGGTAACACTCGGAGATCAGTGTTGAAGGTGTGGCCAGGCACTGTCCAGGCCAATTTACGCACCAGCTTGTTGCAGCGCAGCCGCTGTCCATTTGCCACACAAACTGACACAGGAGGCAGTTCTTCCGTCTTAGCAGCAATTCAAGCGGTGAAATTTTCGCTAATAAAACTGTAGGAACTCCCCGAATCGACTAGCAGCAGCATGATATGATCGCCCACTTGGGCGCATAGGCGAATTGTGGATGGCCCTTCCTCGCCGGACATAGCATGTTGGCTCAAAGAGCAACATTCTGGTTCTTGCTGCATGGGTGCATCCAACAGTTGCAGCACGTGCACCATGTCATCTGACAGAATTTCTCTGAATTCGCCCACTTCAATCACCATAATTTGTCCTGTGCGTATGCACTGATGCTCACGGGAGTATTTATCCCCACAGCGGAAACACAGTCCATTAGCTCGTCGGAATTCTCTTAACTGCCGTTCCCGAGCAAATTCATCATTCGCTGGGCGCTGTTATGCTGCTGCCCGAGCTGGATTGGGGGCTGCTGTTGCTGCTTGTGGAGGTGGACGACCCACTGGTATGACCCGCTGTCGCTGTGCATGTTGTCGCTCCATTTCCTCTTCCTGAATTCTTGCGAAAACGGCAGCTCGAGTGATGCTGGTAGGAGCTTGCAGACGGACGCCCAGACGAAGCTCATCCCTGAGCCTGAGCAGAAACTGAGAGATGAAAAACTGCGGGCTCAAATGCGGATCCAACGACAGCAGATGATACATTGATGTCTCGAACTGCTGTCGATATTCTTGCACACTCCCAGTCTGCCGCAACTGAACCAACTGATGCATCTGTGCTTCAAACTCCTCCTGCCCAAATTCCTCTTCCACTACCGCATGAAAGGCCGCCCACGACAACCCTGAATGTTTCTAACGATGAGCCTGTAGCCACATCGCTGCCAAGCCGTCCATGTACAACAAGGCCATGGTGACCCACCTGTGCGGTGGCACGCGGTACAACTCGAAGTAGGAGACGCAGCGCTCGAGCCAGATGCGCGGGGTGTCGCCGTCGAACCACGGAAAATCATGCTTCGACGACTTGGTGTAGAGATCTGTCCTACGCTCCCGATCTAAAGCCGTTGGGGAAGGTTGGAGTAGCAGAGGCGGGCCGTGGTTGACGAGTTGCACGAAGGGTAGCTGAGCTGCTACATCTGTGTAGAGCGGGGGAGGTGCGGTCCGAGACAACGGTGGCGGTGGCGGCGGCGGTGGTGGTGGTGGTGCAGAGGAGGCCGCCGCTGGAGACACGGTGGTGTGGTGCGCGGCGGAGGGGTCGACCGTGGGCGCGGCCTTGCGTGCCTCATCCACGTCTGCCTGAGTGAGATCGATCTGCTTGGAGAGGTGCTTGAGCTCGGTGGAGACCTACTCGTTGTAGGAGAGCTACGCCTGGTGTCGCTCGTCGGCCGTCTTCTGGTTCGCATCGAGGCGGCGGATGACCGACTCAAGCAAGGTCTGTAGCCTGTCGGTGGTCTCTGACATCACGTCGAGAATGCGGCGGGTCTGCGCCAAGGGTTTGGACGGCGCCATGGTCTCGCTCCAAATCAACCGTACCCCGAGCAGGATTTCGTGCAAACTCGCCGGAGCGGCTTGCACCTGACCCGGTGGATGTTACCGATGACCGAGAGGATATGAGAACCGCGGCGGCGAGGGGGTGGGGAAAAAATCTAGGCTCTGAGTACCAAATTGTCACGACCCAACGAAGAGAAGGTGAGAGGGGATCGAGATCGGATCGGTAGGTGAGGAGAGCAGATGAGGAGAGAGAGCTGAGAAGGGGAAAGAAGATTCGATTTCTAATCACTCACTGCCTCATCATTCGATCACCGCACAATAAGTAGTTGCCCTCTGGGCTTGCCCTGGGCCGCAACCCAACACACACACATTACATGGCCTCAGGCCCAACACACGGTTGCGGTTCAGTTAGCATCTGCTAACTGAACTGCACTTGCTGTCCGCTGCAGATCGCCATCTGCAGGCGTGAGAACATCATTGGATAATAATATGAAGCATAAAGCACCATTTTCAAGTAGAGGGTATATCGGGTTGCGGGAGAGTGGACCGCTGTAGATAGATGGGGGAAGGTGATGAAGATGTTGGTGAAGATGACGGAGGTGTTGGTGTAGATCGCCGTCACACGATGATGGCCCCGGCGGCGTTCTGGCGCCACCGGGAGAGAGGGGGAGAGGGCCCCCCCTTATTCATCTTCTTCCTTGACCTTCTCCCTAGATGGGAGAAGGGTTTCCCCTCTGGTCCATGGCCTGCATGGTGATGGAGGGGCGAGAGCCGCTCCGAGATTGGATCTGTCTCCCTGTCTCTCTCTGTTTGTACGTTCCCTGATTCTGTCCTTTCACCGTTTCTTAAATTCCCGGAGATCCATAACTCCGGTTGGGCTTAATTTTGGACACGATTTTTATCCGGATATTGGCTTTCTTGTGGCGAAAGAAGGGCACCAACCGCCTTACGGGGTGGCCACGAGGGCCCAGGGCGCGCCCCCTGCCTCGTGGCCCCCTCGGGCATCATCTCGCGTTGATTCTTCTTCCCAAAAATCACATATATTGCAAAAAAAATGTCCGTCAGTTTTAATCCTGTTTGGACTCCGTTTGATATGGATTTTCTGCGAAACAAAAACATGCAACAAACAGGAACTGACACTGGGTACTGGATCAATATGTTAGTCCAAAAAATAGTATAAAAAGTTGCCAAAAGTATATGAAAGTTGTAGAATATTGGCATGGAACAATCAAAAATTATAGATACGACGAAGACGTATCAGCATCCCCAAGCTTAATTCCTGCTCGTCCTCGAGTAGGTAACTGATAAAAAGATATTTTTTTATGTGGAATGCTACCTAGCATAATCTTGATCATGTAATATAATCATGGCATGAATATTAAGACACGAGTGATTCAAAGCAATAGTC
Organism: Triticum aestivum; assembly: GCF_018294505.1. NCBI lineage: Eukaryota > Viridiplantae > Streptophyta > Magnoliopsida > Poales > Poaceae > Triticum > Triticum aestivum. The sequence continues at coordinate 540,490,040 of NC_057806.1, read as the reverse complement.
TATCATTTGACATTAAGACAATAATACTTCAAGCATACTAATAAAGCAATCATGTCTTTTCAAAATAACATGGCCAAAGAAAGTTATCCCTTCAAAATCATATGGTCTGGCTATGCTCCATCTTCACCACACAAAATATTCAAATCATGCACAACCCCGATGACAAGCCAAGCAATTTTTTCATACTTTTGACGTTCTCAAACCTTTTCAACTTTAACGCAATACATGAGTGTGAGCCATGGACATAGCACTATAGGTGGAATAGAATATGATGATGGAGGTTGTGTGAAGAAGACAAAAAGGAAGAAAGTCTCACATCGACGCGGCTAATCAATGGGCTATGGAGATCCCATCAATTGATGTCAATGCGAGGAGTAGGGATTGCCATGCAACAGATGCACTAAGAGCTATAACTGTATGAAAGCTCAAACTGAAACTAAGTGGTTGTGCATCCAACTTGCTTGCTCATGAAGACCTAGGGCATTTGAGGAAGCCCATCGTTGGAATATATAAGCCAAGTTCTATAATGAAAATTCCCACTAGTATATGAAAGTGATATCTCAAGAAACCGTCTATATGAAGAACATGGTGCTACTCTGAAGCACAAGTGTGGTAAAAGGATAGTAACACTGTCCCCTCTCTCATTTTTTTATTTTTTCTCTCTTTTTCTTTTTTTCTTTTTTGTAGGCTTCTTTGGCCTCTCTTTTTGGGGGGGCTTCTTTGGCCACTTTTATTTTGATAACCTCACATGGGACAATGTTCTAATAATGATGATCATCACACTTTTATTTACTCACAACTCAATATTACAACTCGATACTAGTACAAAATATGACTCTATATGAATGCCTCCGGTGTTGTACCGGGATGTACAATGATCTAGTGTAGCAATGACATCAAAAAAGGGACAAGCCATGAAAACATCATGCTAGCTATCTTACGATCATGCTAAGCAATATGACAATGATGCTCAAGTCATGTATATGAAGATGATGGAAGTTGCATGACAATATATCTCAGAATGGCTATGGAAATGCCATGATAGGTAGGTATGGTTGCTGTTTTGAGGAAGATATAAGGAGGCTTATGTGTGAAAGAGCGTATCGTATCATGGGGTTTGGATGCACCGGCGAAGTTTGCACCAACTCTCGAGGTGAGAAAGGGCAATGCACGACACCGAAGAGGCTAGCAATGATGGAAGGGTGAGAGTGCGTATAATCCATGGACTCAACATTAGTCATAAAGAACTCACATACTTATTGCAAAAATCTATTAGTCATTGAAACAAAGTACTACGCGCATGCTCCTAGGGGGATAGATTGGTAGGAAAAGACCATCGCTCGTCCTCGACCGCCACTCATAAGGAAGACAATCAATAAATACCTCATGCTCCAACTTCGTTACATAATGGTTCACCATATGTGCATGCTACGGGAATCAAAAACTTTAACACAAATATTTATACAATCCAAAACTACCCACTAGCATGACTCTAATATCACCATCTTTATATCGCAAAACTATTGCAAGGAATCAAACATATCATATTCAGTGATCTACAAGTTTTATGTAGGATTTTATGACTAACCATGTGAATGACCAATTCCTGTCATCTCTCTAAATAGATATAAGTGAAGCAAGAGAGTTTAATTATTTCTACAAAAGATATGCTCACGCTCTAACAAATATAAGTGAAGCAAAAGAGCATTCTACAAATGGCGGTTTTCTATGTGAAGAGATACAAGCAATCCAAACTTCAAAAGATATAAGTGAAGCACATAAAACATTCTATAAAGCCATACTCAAAAGATATAAGTGAAGTGCAATGAGCATTCTATAAGTCAACCAAGGGCTATCTCATACCAGCATGGTGCATCAAAGGAAAGTGAAAACTAAATGCAAAAGTTGCTCCAAGATTTACGCATATCATGTGACGAATAAAAATATAGAACCAAGTAAAATTAACGATGATCGTTAGAAGAAAGAGGGGATGCCTTACAGGGCATCCCCAAGCTTGGTTGCTTGGGAGTCCTTGAATATTTTCTTTTGGTGCCTCGGGCATCCCCAAGCTTAGGTTCTTGCCACTCCTTATTCCTTCATCCATCGTGATCTCTCCCAAAACTTGAAAACTTCAATCACACAAAACTTAGCAGAAAGTTCGGTAAGATCCGTTAGTATAATAAAGCAAATCACTACTCTAAGTACTATTGCCAACCAATTCATATTTTTTTCATTGTAGCTACTGTAAGATAACTTTTACATGGCTTAATCCACTGATAGAAATCGATAGTTTCATCAAAACAAGCAAACTATGCATCAAAAACAGAATCTGTCTTAAACAGGACAGTCTGTAATAATCTGAACATTCACCATACCTATGGTACTCCAAAAATTCTGAAATAATTAGGAAAAATAAACGATTTGTATATAAATACAGTGCAAAAAGTTTCAGATCCGTTTGACATTCCAGTAAAAAATGTAAGATCACGCACTACAGCCAAAGTTTCTGTTTTGCACCGCACAAACCAACAAGCAATGTAAACATCCTAAAGGAAAATCTTGGCAGATTATTTTTATAATACAATGGAATTGTACAAGGGGATAATTATTTTTCTTGGAAATTTTCTATAATCAAGATTCACAAAGTTTCCGTGAGCATGAACAAAGTTCAAGGAGCTCCCCCACTTCAATAATGCTTGTCTCTCTCACTTTCACTTTCCTTTTTGATAAGTTTTGGGTTCCCCTATTTATTTTTTGTTTTTAAACTTTATAAAAGCACTCAACAGAGATAAATGACTCTCTAAAACTTCTGGGTTGTCTCCATGGCAGAGCTTTCTTTAAAGCCATTAAGCCAGGCATAAAGTGCTCAAGTAATGAATCCACCCGGATCCCAAGGTATATCAAAGCCAATTTTAATTAACAATGATTTGTAATTTAGTAGTGAGCACAAAGAAACATATATCATGTAATGATGAAGTCTAACTCTCTTCCTATGCATCGGCATGTCATAAAAGAACAATTCATGCACACATAATAAAGGCCAATGCATAGTATAAACAGTTTCTTGCAATTTTATCATATTGGAAACATGGAGAGGCGGAGATGTAGTTCCTCTCTCATAATAATTGCAAGTAGGAGCAGCAAGCACATGCATATTATATCTATCAAAATCATCATGTGTAGTAGTGAAACGCAACCCATCAATATAATCCTTAATAAGGACAAACTTCTCCGATATAGTGTAGTCGGGAGAATTCATATAGATAATAGGACTATCATGCGTGGGTGCAATAGCAACAATTTCATGTTTAACATAAGGAACTATAGCAAGTTCATGTCCATAAGCATAATTCATATTGGCATCTTGGCCACAAGCATAGAAAGCATCATAAAAAGGAATATTTCAAAAGAATCAACGGGATCATAACAATCATAATAGCATTCATCCTTCGGTAAGAACAAAGGGACATTAAATAATGTATGAGTTGGAGAGTTACTCTCATTAGAAGGTGGGCACGGGTAGCTAATCCGATCTTCCTCCTTTTGTTCTTCGCTCTCCTCATCATCTTTTTCATCCAATGAGCTCACAGTTTCATCAATTTCTTCTTCCATAGACTCCTGCAAAATATTAATCTCTTCTTGGACAGCGGATACTCTCTCAATAAAATCATCAATATCAGAATTAAATTCATAATTCTCATAGCAATATCTAAGTATAGCAAAATTTGAGGTCTGTAAACAGCATCATCAAGATTTTCACACTCTTTAAACAAAGATTCAATTTCATAAGCACCCATAAAAGCAACAGATTCTTCTATTTGTTCAATATCATAGTAATCATATATACCATTAGCATATGAAGCTAAGGTTTCATTATCATTAAATTCGCATGAAAAGGGAAGGTGTGGAGCCTTCATCCTAGAGCAACAAGTATAATCATATCTCAAGCATAGTTGCCGAGCATACCAATGCAACATATAAATTTGATCCCATAATAGTTCCCCTTTTTGAGTCAAGCGATAACCCCTAAAGTATTCACGTTGATCCAACGTGTCTCCCATAACATAATTGAATGGGGTTTTCTCAGGATTATCATAGTAGTACATAATCTCTTTCACATAATGAGCATCGAGGGTTTTAGGAGGTTCCCCATCTCCAAGAGTAGCAACTACACCTAATTTTTTTGGAATTTCGTGTTCCATATCCATAACTAAAGATAGAGAACAAATTAGAACAAAAAATAAAAATTACTTAGTGATAAAGCAAACAAGCACACACAAGAATATTCACCCCACACTAGTGCTCCCCGGCAACGGCGCCAGAAAAAGGTCTTGATAACCCACAAGTATAGGGGATCAATTGTAGCCTCTTTCGATAAGTAAGAGTGTCGAACCCAACGAGGAGCTAAAGGTAGAACAAATATTCCCTCAAGTTCTATCGATCACTGATACAACTCTACGCACGCTTAACGTTAGCTTTACCTAGAACAAGTATGAAACCAGAAGTACTTTGTAGGTCTTTTTGGATAGGTTTGCAAGATAATAAAGAGCGCGTAAATAAAAACTAGGGGCTGTTTAGATAAAGAAACAATAAAGTTAGTATAGAGAGTGTGGAAAAGTGGTGGTAGGAGTTGCGAAATTGTCCCTAAGCAATTGACTACTTTACTAGACCGATAGCAAGTTTTATGCGGGAGAGGCCACTCCTAGCATGTCATCCCCGAATTGGAATTCTATGCACTTATGATTGGAACTATTAGCAAGCATCCGGAACTACTAACGTTCATTAAGGTAAAACCCAACCATAGCATTAAGATATATTGGTCCCCCTTCAATCCCGTATGCATCAATTTCTATGCTAGGTTGAAGCTTCTGTCACTCTTGCCCTCCAATACATAGTCCTATCAACATACAAATAACCCTATGGTGTGATCCACACGCGCGCTCATATGATGGGCCCCAAAGGACAACAACATAACCACAAGCAATTAAACCAATCATAGCAATTCACCAATTACCGACAGGACAACGAAAATCTACTCAGACATCATAGGATGGCAACACATCATCGGATAATAATATGAAGCATAAAGCAACATGTTCAAGTAGAGGGTACAGAGGGTTGCGGGAGAGTGGAACACTGTAGATATATGGGGGAAGGTGATGAAGATGCTGGTGAAGATGAAGGAGGTGTTGGTGTAGATCGCCGTCACACGATGATGGCCCCGGCGGCATTCCGGCGCCACCGGGAGAGAGTGGGAGAGGCCCCCCTTCTTCTTCTTCTTCCTTGACCTTCTCCCTAGATGGGAGAAGGGTTTCCTCTCTGGTCCATGGCCTCCATGGCGGTGGAGGGGCGAGAGCCCCTCCGAGATTGGATCTGTCTCTCTGTCTCTCTCTGTTTCTGCGTTCCCTGATTCTGCCCTTTCACCATTTCTTAAATTCCCGGAGATCCGTAACTCCGATTGGGCTGAATTTTGGATACGATTTTTATCCAGATATTGGCTTTCTTGCAGCGAAAGAAGGGCACCAACAACCTTACGGGGTGGCCACGAGGTCCCAGGGCGCGCCTGACCCCCTGGGGCGCCCCCTGCCTCATGGCCCCCTCGGGCATCATCTCGCGTTGATTCTTCTTCCCAAAAATCACATATATTCCAAAAAATCTCCGTCAGTTTTTGTCCTGTTTGGACTCCGTTTGATATGGATTTTCTCCGAAACAAAAAACATGCAACAAACATGAACTGGCACTGGGCACTGGATCAATATGTTAGTCCCAAAAATAGTATAAAAAGTTGCCAAAAGTATATGAAAGTTGTAGAATATTGGCATGAAACAATCAAAAATTATAGATACGATGGAGACGTATAAATCATCATTAATATTATCACTAGGTTCATGTTCATTACCAGATTGCGTTTCAGCATCAGAAATTGAAATATCATTAGGATTCTCAAGTGTGTGAGCAACAGGTTCACTAGAAGCATGCAAAGTCCTATCATTTTTATTTTTCTTCCTCTTAGAAGAAGTAGGTGCATCAACATTAGTTCTCTGAGAATCTTGCTCAATTCTCTTAGGGTGGCCCTCAGGATACAAAGGTTCCTGACTCATTCTACCCCTCTAGTCACAACTCTAACAACATTACCATTTTTCTTATTATTTAATTCATTGAGCAAATCATTCTGAGCTTTAAGCACTTGTTCTACTTGAGTGGTAACCACAGAAGCATGTTTACTAATAAGTTTAAGTTCACCTTTAACTCTAGACATATAATCACTCAAGTGTTCAATCGTATAAGCATTACGTTTCAATTGTCTACCAACATAAGCATTGAAGTTTTCTTACTTAACAATAAAATTATCAAACTCACCTAAGCATTGGCTAGCAGAGTTATTACGAGGAATATCACCTTCATCAAATCTATAGAGAGAATTTACCTTTACTACCTGTGTTCGGTTATCAAGACCATGTATTTATTCAATAGGTGGTAAATTCTTAACATGTTCAGCTTTAATACCTTTTTCTTTCATAGATTTCTTTGCCTCTTGCATATCTTCAGGACTAAGAAATATAATACCCCTTTTCTTCGGAGTTGGCTTATGAGTTGGTTCAGGAAGTGTCCAATCATTTTCATTACTCAACATATTATTCAATAGCAATTCAGCTTGATCAATAGTTCTTTCCCTGAAAACACAACCAGCACAACTATCCAGGTGGTCTCTAGAAGCATCGGTTAGTCCATTATAAAAGATATAAAGTATTTCATTTTTCTTGAGAGGATGATTAGGCAAAGCATTAAGTAATCGGAGAAGCCTCCCCCAAGCTTGTGGGAGTCTCTATTCTTCAATTTGCACAAAATTATATGTTTCTCTTAAGGCAACTTGTTTCTTATGAGCGGGGAAATATTTAGCAGAGAAGTGATAAATCATATCCTGGGGACTATGCAAACCAGGATCAAGAGAATTAGACCATATTTTAGCATCACCCTTTAATGATAAAGGAAATAACTTAAGGATAAATAATAGCAAGTTTTCTCATCATTAGTGACCAGGGTGGCTATACCATTTAATTTAGTAAGATGTGCCACAACAATTTCAGATTCATAGCCATAAAAAGGATCAGATTCAACCAAAGTAATTAACTCAGGATCGACAGAGAAATCATAATCCTTATCAGAAATATAGATAGGTGAAGTAGCAAAAGCAGGGTCATGTTTCATTCTAGATTTTAAGGATTTTTCTTTCAGCTTAACTAACAGTTTCTTAAGATCATATCTATCATTGCAAGCTAAAAAGTCTCTAGCAGTTTTTTCATCCATAACATAACCCTCAGCACAATAGGCAATTCATATCTAGGGGAAAATCTTCATCATCACTTTCATCAATATTATCAGTTTTAATAATTTCATTCTCTCTAACCCTAGCAAGTTGTTCATCAAGAAATTCACCTAATGACACAATATTATCAAGCATAGTAGTAGTTTCATCATAAGCATCATGCAAAGCAGAAGTGGCATCATCAATAACATGCGACATATCAGAATGAATAGCAGGAGTAGGTGTCGCAAGTTTACTCAAAACAGAAGGTGAATCAAGTGCAGAGCTAGATGGCAGTTCCTTACCTCCCCTTGTAGTTGAGGGAAAAATCTTGGTTCTTTCATCTTTCAAGTTCCTCATAGTGATCAGCAGATATAAATCCCAAGTGACTCAAAGAATAGAGCTATGCTCCCCGGCAACGGCGCCAGAAAATAGTCTTGATAACCCACAAGTATAGGGGATCACAACTATTTTCGAGGGTAGAGTATTCAACCCAAATTTATTGATTCGACACAAGGGGAGCCAAAGAATATTCTCAAGTATTAACAGTTCAGTTGTCAATTCAACCGCACCTGAAAGACTTAATATCTGCAACAAAAGTGTTTAGTAGCAAATTAATATGGAAGTAACGGTAACGGTGACAAAAGTAACAGTATTGGTTTTGTAGTGATTATCACAGTGGCAACGGTAAAGTAACTAAGCAGAGGTCAATATGTGAAAAGCTTGTAGGCATTGGATCAGTGATGGATAATTATGTCGGATGCGATTCCTCATGTAACAGTTATAACATAGGGTGACATAGAACTAGCTCCAGTTCATCAATGTAATGTAGGCATGTATTTCGAATATAGTCATACATGCTTATGGAAAAAGAACTTGCATGCCATCTTTTGTCCTACCCTCCCGTGGCAGCGGGGTCCTATTGGAAACTAAGAGATATTAAGGCCTCCTTTTAATAGTCTACCGGACCAAAGCATTAACACTTAGTGAATACATGAACTCCTCAAACTACGGTCATCACCGGGAGTGGTCCCGATTATTGTCACTTCGGGGTTACCGGATCATAACACATAGTAGGTGACTATTGACTTGCAAGATAGGATCAAGAACTCACTTATATTCATGAAAACATAATAGGTTCAGATCTAAAATCATGGCACTCGGGCCCTAGTGACAAGCATTAAGCATAGCAAAGTCATAGCAACATCAATCTCAGAACATAATGGATACTAGGGATCAAACCCTAACAAAACTAACTCGATTACATGATAAATCTCATCCAATCCATCACCGTCCAGCAAGTCTATGATGGAATTACTCACGCACGACGGTGAGCATCATGAAATTGGTGATGGAGGAAGGTTGATGATGACGATGGCGACGGATTCCCCTCTCCGGAGCCCCGAACGGACTCCAGATCAACCCTCCCGAGAGAGATTATGGCTTGGCGGTGGCTCCGTATTGTAAAACGCGATGAATCCTTCTTTCTTGATTTTTTCTCCCCGAACGTGAATATATAGTCGGAGCTGAGGTCGGTGGAGCCTCAGGGGGCCCACGAGATAGGGGGGCACGCCCCCCCACCCTCGTGGACAGGTTGTGGCCCCCTGGTGTTGATTCTTTCGCCAGTATTTTTTATATATTCCAAAAATATTCTCCATGAAGTTTCATGTCATTCCAAGAACTTTTGTTTCTGCATAAAAATAACACCATGGCAATTCTGCTGAAAACATCGTCAGTTCGGGTTAGTTCCATTCAAATCATGCAAGTTAGAGTCCAAAACAAGGTCAAAAGTGTTTGGAAAAGCAGATACGATGGAGACGTATCAGAGCCTTGGCCGTACGTATGCGCGACTATGCGTTTGAGGCCCCGCCCGTATGTATGTAGGTGACCGTATTTACTTTTTTGCACCCTGGTTGTACGTACGTTACATGCTACTTCAGCGCCTCTACTACGACACATGCCATTGCTTACTCAGCAACGGTTCATCGCTGCAGCCTATAGGCAGACCGATCGACCAGTATGTACATAGATGTTCATGACCAGAATGACAACGCTACATACGCTTCAACCAGGTGGGTCCCGACTATCAGGGAGGACAAGGAGGCACTTCCTTGTGTGCGAAGATGTAGCTGGTGGGTCCTAGTAGTCAGGGGGAAACGTTTTTTGCGCAATACGGTGGCCCATCCGGTGGTCCCTGCTGTCAGGTGGAGGAATCATTATTTTATGCGTAATAAGGTTCCACTTCCTTGTTGCTGCCGTGGAACCATCTGTCAGCCTCTCCACGTACAATACACAACCTCGGTTCATCTCTTGGTGCTCTCGTACGGTCACTGGAGCTAGAATCATTCATATTGACTAAGTTGACAAAGCCCTTCATCTGCGTCAACTTAGTAGGCCCACAAGTCAGCCTCCCACTATGGTGGGTCCCAGCTAGCAGGGGGAGTATTCATTTTTGTGTGCGTAATAAGGAGGCACTTCCTTGCGTGTGAAGATATAACTGGTGGGTCCGAGCCGTCAGCGGGAGGAACGTTTGTTTCGTGAAATACACAGGCCCTTTCGGTGGGCTCAGCTGTCAGGTGGAGGAATCATTATTTTGCGCGTAATAAGGAGGCACTTGCTTGTGTGGGTCCCTACTGTCAGCCTCTTCCGATGACTGTTGTTTGTTGACCATTGTAACATCATGATTTTTGGCCCTTTCTTTTTCTTTTGATTTCTGAAGTTTTTGCCTAGATTTTCTTTTTCCGTGGCTTTGTGGTCTGGAAACTAAAGAAGACGAAATCTTCTTTGCTTCCAGAGTGGCTTGTCATACCCTAATCCTTACCTACACCCTGTCATTTTCATCCTAGCCCAAATCCCAATATTCTTTTTATGGGGGATATTCCTTTTCTATTAAAGGAATAACACTATCTACCCTAGGTTGTGAAGCAACCTATATTTCCATCACTCCTAAAATTCCAAAATAATTCTCATAAATTGTTTGGGTCATATCTTTCTCAAATATGGCAAAATATTTCATTGTCCATGTTTCCCATCATCCTCAAATAATTATTTTCCTATTCTATCCTGAATGGCAGATTGTGAAGCAAGTTCCATTTATCTTTGCCCAATTGACTCCAAACTTCCTGGACATCTTTTCATGTCCAAATAATTTCCCCATGCCAAAATTCAACTTAATTTTCCTAGTAAATATTCTTGAGAAATTTTTCAAAGTTCCTGTCTAAGGGAATTGATTGTGAAGGAAGTATAAGCTAGGCATATCCAAATGAGTTGAAATTTTGCAAGGTCCTTCATATCATCATATCATAGCCCTCCACCAAAGTTGAGCTCATGTAATGCCTCCATGTGAGCTCATTTTCAATTCTTTGTTTCTGTCTAAATTTTCAGTTAGTGAAGCAAGTACATTTTATCTTGCTCCATTATGGCTATAAATTTTTCCAGACCTTCTCTTATGCATATAACATATCTCCACCCAATTTGGGAATATTTCATCTAGCCATTATTCCTCTAGAATTTTTGCAAGTTTCTAGTCAGTGGAAATGCTTGTGAAGCAAGTACCATTTTGGCTTGTCCATATGGTATGAAACTTTTACAGCATCTTCATATGGCCAAATAGCCCTGCCTTGCCAAATTTTCGATCAAGTTGATACTCCACATGAGTGCATCATCATGATCAAGTTTCTGGACCTAATCTGAGGTTACAAAGCAACCCTGTTGTTTTGTGGTCCATTTCCCCTCAAACTTAAAAGGATCATAGTCCTTCCCCATCTAAACACCCTAGACAGCTCCATTTGACCCAATCAAATCCCTGGTGATTGGCAGTGCGCAGCCAAATTTGATACAGCAAACTTCAGACGATCACTCACACATCACCTTGGCTTCTTTTGATGCTCCATCAGCTCCCACAGCCCCCGCGATGGAAAGACAACACTCTGGACAATGTTTCCCTGCCTTTTGCGTCCCCTCCTTGCCGGGCGCAGTGGTGACCGTGTCGTTTGCGGGTCTATGCATGCGCTCTGGCAGCATTGGCTGTGCTCTGGGCATCGGGACACGCCGGCCAGCTCTGCCTCGATGGTTTTCTCGCGCCTGAGTGTGCCGACCTGGCTCCCCCTTGCTCTCCCGTCGCTCTCGTGTCCCCGCCCCCTCCTGAAGCCTCCTCGCCGGAGCTAGACGCCACGCGCCCACGGATAAACAGTGTCCCTTTGGCTCTGTTTTCGTCTCAGTCGCTTCCTCCCCATGCCTCTTGGCCTCCTCTTCCCCGTGAGCTCTCCCTCCTGTGCTCTCTCGTCGCCTTACTCCAAGCCCATGCGTGCGCTCACGTGTCTGCGGTGCCGGACACGTATCCTCGGCGACGCCAGCTCGGCCTCCTTGCCTCGCGCTTATTTAAGCCCTCCCCCGAGACCCCCGAGCTCACCAAGCCACTCCTCCACCCCCAGGACCCCGTCCTGCTACTCTCCCAAGCTCAAAGAGCTCTCTGATTCCCTCCATGGCCGTCGTGCCCGCATCGGCCTTGGCCTAAATTGGCTCAATGCCGATGCCCTCCCCCCCTCCATTCCACCACCACTAGATCCCCTATAGCCCTTTGGTTCTTCCCCGCCTTTTTCCTCTTCCTCCCGTGGCCAGTGGACCTGTGCCCACTTTTGACTGAAACTGCCATCCGCCGTGGGTGATGCCCCGCTCGCCTCCGACCTTTCCGGCGACCGCGTCACCCATAGGCGGGTCCGCCTCCGTCCCTTGAGTCCAACGGTAGGTTGGGCGTCGTCGTTGGTGGCCGGAGCTGCGAGCACGGCTGCCGCCGCTGGCCCTGCCCTCTGGCCGCGCGGGCGAGCGAGAGCAAGCGAGGAAGACGACGACACCCCTCCCCCTGCCAGTGAGTCCCGCGCGTCAGCCTCACGCGTTGACCGGGCCGGCCCACTGATGTGGTTAAGTGGAGACGTACTCCACGGAGTACGCTTTCCCTTAACAAAAAACGCATTCCGTTTCTACTTCGGGCGTAAGTACGTTTTCATCCCTGGAAAGCGTATTTACTCAAAACCCGCTTCGGCCTTATTCCCTCACGGACTTGTTTGTGATGATATTTTTGCAAAAAAGTCCCTGATCTTCATCACTTCACAACTTTTTACCCGTAACTCCGATCGAGGTGAATCCAATGCTAACTTCTTCGTCTCGTCGAGCCCGAACTTTTGGTACCATTTTCACGATGGTTTGACATAGTGGAAATGACCATTTTACCCTTGACCCTAATCAGCCCCCTCCGAGAGATAATCTTTTCCGGTGAAATTTTCCGTGGCTTCACCGCACATCTTCCCGTAGCCTTCTTCATCCCCAGGCAAGCCACAACCACTATTTGCATGATAGCCATGCAGAAACATTGGTTTTCCACTTGAATCTTTAATAACTATCTGTTTGTTTTGCTACTGTGGTCAGTATTTCGGTTATGCTTATGGATCGGTGTTTACCGTCATGCTATGTTTTCATGCACTCTGTTATTATGTTCTTCATGCTAGTATTACTTTAATATTGGAAATGTTAGGTAGTAGTACATGTTGGTGATGGTCTTGGGTGCCTGACTATCGTCTATTCCGAGTACCGTTGTTACACATGTTCCTTTGCATCCAGTTGATTAAATACTTACATGGTAGTTTTATTGTTATGTTATTACATGGTATTTATTGGTCATGTTATGCTATGGGTAGTGTTCCAGTTGTGATATCCATGCTCATCAGTATGCCATGCTCATCTGGATAAATGGTTAAATGTTGTTATGCTCGTTGATTGGGATGCACCCCCATTCTTATGTTAATATCATGTTCATGGATTGTAGTTGCATCATGTTATTCTTATCATGACTCCACATATTGCATTCCAGTTTAACCAGATTAGGGAAGGTTATGTGCGGGTGCTACCTTGGCCAGGTAGGACGTCATAAGCCTTGTGTGCCCGTTGTTTTTGTAAGGATCCTTGTCCCTGTTTGGGACCGTTTTGCCATGACGGTGGCCATTGGTGCCTTTGGTAGGCATGTGGCCACCCAGGACTTAGCCCAAAGGGGAGTTGGTCGGAGTGGCCGGGAGAGTGTCATGGCAGTAGGACGGTTTTGTCAGAACGCCGTTGGTCCACCCAAATGGGAGTGCGAGGCCATGGGTTCCGTGGTGTGGGTACCATGTGCTAACCTCTGCAAAGTGTTTGTGTTCAATCTATCGATAGCCGCGCCCGCGGATATGGGCCCAGTTCATGTCGGTCACACTATGGGTCAACAGTAATAATAATGATGTGCTAAATAACAACCCTGGTTCTACGATGAAAGAAGTTGGTTGATATTTATGTGATCGTGAGAGGATCACTATGATATCGGGAGTACCAACTTGATTGATATTTGTGATGTTATGCGAGAGTCAAGGGTAAAGATCAAGCTCCTTGTGGTCATAAATGATTACTATGGTATTGTTAATACCAAGCTTGATTGGATCCTGAGATGATCATGCGATGTCCGTGGTGGTAAGTGATGCATGTGATGTACAAGGTAACCCGAGCAGAGTAAGTTGGTGCATGATAGTTTCATCATGTTGCATGCTAGTCTCATCATGTTCATATGTTTATGCCATGCTCATATTGTTCTAGCTGTATTATGCCATGTTGTTCTGATAGTATCATGTTCATCATTGCTTAATAATCCGTAATTGCCATGCTATTGTTTGTCTTGATTGCTTTGGTTGCTGTGAGCTTGCAAGTACATTCAATGTACTGACCTGGCGTGTCATGCCAGTTTGCAGGCCATGGCAGATTTGATTGCTTGTTTGCCGTGGATTCCTTGTTTGCGAGCTAGGATAAGCGTTCCAGCCAGAGTCCTTGCGGAGTGGAGTTCACCACCGCCATCGTTGTTCCGCTGCCAGGAGTTATTCCGTTGCGTCAAGTTGTTCTGCTGCTTGCATGGAGCAACCGTGGCAGGCGTAGTGTCGCCGTGCCGATGTAATCCCCTTGTACCCATATAGATTGTAATAAAGAGTTGAGTTGTTCTATGCTAAGCAGTGCCGTATTCCAGAAGACTTCTCCTTGATCTCTGGGATGGAATACGGGGCGTTCCGGTTTCTCTGAGCCGGGGTGCGACAACCATGTAGACCACGCCGCGCCGAGAGCACAAACGCAGTGGACGAGGGCGAGGCCCAAGAAGGGAACGACCCGGAGCCGGGGAAGCCACAACAGCAGATGCCCATGCTGAGGGGAGTACGAGAGCTGACTGGTCGGCTGCGGGGTGAGGCTGACATTGCCGGAAAATAACAAGATATGCTGGTGGGTAGAGGGATAGCCTGGCGGCAGCACAGCCGGCCATGGGAGGAGGGAGCAGGCAGTCCCGCCGGCGCTGGTTTGGGCAGCTGGAGCAGGAAGATCAGAGATTGAAGAAGCACGACAACCTTTGGATGGACATCCAACAGTCACTTTGTAACACCCACAATGCGGCTATATCTCCCACGTGTCGGGGCACGACTTAGAGGCATAGCCACATGGTAGATTTGTCGCAAGAGGGGCAATCTTCACACAATCCCATGTACTGAATAGAAAGGGATAAAGAGTTGGCTTACAATCACCACTTCACACAAATACAAGTTAAACATACATCATCCAGAATACAATCAAGGTCCGACTATGGAACCAAAATAAAAGAAGACAACCCCAATGCTAGATCCCCGATCGACCCGACTGGGCTCCACTACTGATCAACAGGAAACGAAACAACACAACGAACACGATCTTCATCGAGCTCGCACTTGAGCTCCATTGCGTCACCTGCACTGGTATCATCGGCATCTGCAACTATTTGGAAGTATCTGTGAGTCACGAGGACTCAGCAATCTCACACCCGCAAGATCAAGACTATTTAAGCTTATGGGTAGGAAAGGGGTAATGGGGTGGAGCTGCAGCAAGCACTAAGCATATATGGTGGCTAACATACGCAAATAAGAGCAAGAAGAGAAGAAAAGCAACGGTCATGAAGCTAGAAATGATCAAGAAGTGATCCTGAAACTACTTGTTCAAGCATAACACAAGACGCATGATATAGGAAGTGGTAGGTAGCGCGGCATAGCAATAGAGCCAGCAACTAGCAAGCAAAGATAGAAGTGATTTCGAGGGTATGGTCATCTTTCTTGAAATTCCGCAAGGAAGAAGAACGAGTCCATGAAGAAGACAAACAGACGTAGTCGAACGGATCCTCACAAACGTGACGTTATCAGAACTAACCCGAAGAAGCAACACCGGAAAGAAGCAAACAACATGGTAAACGACCATGACAAAATCATGGCATGATGCACAACCAAGTATGATGCATGTCCTGTTTAATGAGGCATGGCATGGCAAAATGCACAAACAAAACTACAAGTTAATTGGAGCTCAATATGCAACGAGTTGCATATTGACGAAGCACCACATTCATTTTTTTAGTTCACTCCGGGTTAGGTACTCAACAATATCAAATGTTGGTAAGCATGGAAAGAGGTGAAGCATAAGTAAAGTACAGAGTTAGGCATTTTAAATGAGGCCGAAAAAACATCAAACAACAATTCCGGTAAATCCTCATGTGCTTTAGCAATTTAATGCAACAACAATGTTAACCATTTTAAATGTTATTATCATGATGCGGATGACATGTTCAAGTTTTATGCAAGTTTTTATGAAAATGTTGACATGATAAGATATGAGGCATTTGTCATCGTGGCGGAAACGAAAGGGGTGCGACGGCCAAGAATCCGAAAATGATGCCACGGCAACATTCCGATGATCCAGTAGCTCACAGGGTTATCGGTGCAAAAGGAAGTGGGTGTGAGTGTGTCATGCAAGATGATGGGGTGCTCCCGGATACCGGGTTCCCACATGTCGACGACAAGGCAACGAGGAACTCGCAAAGAACAACTCGGACACGGTGCAACTACAATCATCTCATACATCACATCACAAGCCTTCGTTCTCGGACGGTCGTCTCGACGTTATACCTTTGAAGCGTGCATTTTTACGGCAGTTCGAATTCGTAGTGGAAGTAGTGGTACTCGCGGATCATAGTGGAAGTATAGGTTCACGGGTCGAAGAGGAATTAGTCGTTCATGTTCGAGGAGCGGTAGTGGTACACGATCGTCATCAAACTTGGCGTCAGATAGCGTAGTCGTACACATTCCGTAGATGTTCATGTCATCGGTGTCGTGGTACTTGGGGTCTTCGGACTTGCCGGTCCCATTCTTGCGACGGTAGTCGTTCACGTTCGTTCAGAGAGGTACTTGATGACTCCAACGTCTTCGGGGCCACGGTAGTGATACACACGAAGGTAGTCGAACCTGACGGGTCCGAGGGCTCCCGGTGTCGTGGTACTTGTCGAAATCCACATCGGATGTAGTTGAACATCTTTAAAATGAAACTTGACGCGCCCTAGGGTCATTGAGTACTGGTTTTTGATGGAGTCCGGGTCTTCGGTGTCGTGGTACTTGGTGTCCGTGTAGTTGACCTTGCCGGTCTTGATGGTCCGAAATGAAGAAGCACAAGGACCTCGGGAGAACGGCGAAGCCGCATGGAGGCATGCGACAGGGAAGTCAACGCAGGCACGGGAACCCGTCCTGTCGCTCGAAAGCAGGGGTACTTGACGCGGGGGAGCTCTACAGCGAAGCAACAGCGGGAGCAGGACTCGGCATGGTGACGAGAGCTTGCAGGGGAGGTCGAAGGCTGGGCTGGCGCGCTGGAGAGGAAGCAGGAGCATGGCAAGGTGGATGTCTAGGCTGGACCGTGCAACAACGGCGAGGGACTCCGGGACGGCATGGAGGTCGAGTATGACGAGTTCTAAGCGGCGCTGGAGCATGGCGACGCGGCGGCTGGACGAAGCAGGGAGACGAGGTGGACCTTGGGGCTCGGGGTCGCGGGGAAGGAGCATCTCTGGTGGTGCGGCACCGGAGACGGCAGGATGCGGCGAGGCTGCGCTGGCACTTGGCAAAGGCGTGGCCATGGACGACGGCGAGGCAGGTCGAGGGCGGCGGCGCTCCCGGTCGCAGCGGATGGGATCCGACGACGTGCGGCTGCGTCGGGACATGACAGCAGGGCAACGGCCTGCAGGGTCGTCAGTGCGGGCGCCATGGCCGGAGGCCAAGGTAGGGGACAAGGGGGATTGGGCATGGGACGCTGCTCCTCTGCGTGTGAGTGTTGGGAGGAGGACGAGGGAAGGAGAGGCAACGAGTGAGGGAGAGATCGAGAGGGAGATGGGATCGGGCAGTGCGTGTGCTCTGTTCCTCTCTGGCGGCGCTGGAGGGAGGATGAGAGGGAGAGGAAGGAGAGATGGGGATCGAGGGTTAGGGGCGCGCGGGCTAGGCCTGCTGGAGCGCAGCTGGGCCGGTCTGTGAGGAAGGAGGCCCATGTGGCTGGGGTGCGGTCTGCTGCTACTGGGCTGCGGCGGCTTGCGTGCAGGGAGGCCGGCCGAGGTAAGCAGAGGTGAGCCCTTTTCTTTTCTTCGATATTTTCTTCAAATGGAAAATATACTAAAAAGGCCAGGGTCAAAGGAAAGGGGCACAATAAAAATAAAAATATTCTCATGAACCTGAGATAGTGCTCTATTTGAATAAATTGTCTAGGATGTTTTTAGAGGTAAGAAAATAAGTCAAGTGTGAATATAGATCAAAATTGAGCTATTTTAAAACATAACCAAAACAACTTAAAATTTGATGGAATTGGCAGGGGGGTTTAGGACAAGTAGAAAGATTTATGAGGAAGAGATGGGCATTAATGGGGTGAAGATATATGATCTTTCAAAATGAAAGCAAGGAATGGATAGAAGATGGAGGTGATAATGCAAGATCAAATGCATGAAGCATGCAACAACACAACATGTAAGAACTCACACCAAGCATAATGCAACATGTGAGGAGGCCATGATGCAACAATTAATGACAAGACAAGACAAAACAATGCAATGAGAAACAAACAAAACCCAAATAGGAAACCGAACAGATGAAACCACTAGGAATTGATGACGAACAAGATGGATATATTGCCAAATTGGGAAAAGTTACATATGGGGTGTTACAACACTCCACCACTACAAGAGGATCTCGTCCCGAGATCTAGGATGGCACCGGAGGGAAAATAGAAGAGGAAGAGAAGAGGTAAAACTAAGTTGCTTCTTTGACAAATGAGTGAAACCAAAGAACCTTACGAGGTTGAACAAATAGAAAGGAATAAAGAATACAATGAAGATGAACAAAGTTGAAAACAATTCGTTAGAAAAGAGGAACAAGGAACATAGAAGAACCTTGTAGGTTGAAAGACATAAGAAAAGGGGTACCATGGACAAGAAGTACAAGCAAGCACTCCGGTAGAAACGAGATGTACAAGGAACGATAAAGATCAATTACGACAACACTCCGGTTGCGAAGGGAGGTAAAACTTGATAAGATGAGATAACTTGAAAAGAGGGCACAACACTGCTGTTAAATGGATAAGCACGCAAAGAACATGGTCCTCACAATCTGAGATGATGAGTGAAGAGAGCAACATCACGATGCCTCTGGAACGGAAGAATAGAAGTTGGATCATTGGAAAGGAAAGAATTTAGAAGAAAATGACAACTTCTGCCACAAATGAGCTTGGAAGGCACCCTTCCAAGAAGGTTATAACATGGTTTTTGGATTATCAACAAAGAAAGCATAAGCTTGATGTGGGCTAACGGAAGACATCTCAAAATTGAGGCGAAATTCTGCCACTAACGGAAACAATAGATTGGATTGATATCAACAAGGAGGCGAGAAACTTATATCACCAGGAGGATAAATGAAGAACTTGGGTCATTTACAAGCACCATAAATAGCAATAATCCTTAGGGACAGCTTTAGGTGAAATATAACCCAAGATAACTCCAAAGAAGAGATTGATGGATTGAGAAAAGCTCATGCTCGAAGAAATTAATGGGTTTAACTATCTCATTATTCACAACTGTTGAATCCTGAAACACAAAGAAATTGTCAAAAATGACATAACACCACCTCAAAAGATAAGGTAGGAAGGACTGCACTTCAGAATGCAAGATGAAGAATACTTGAACTCCTCAAAACAAAACATGTGTTTTGCACCACGTTTAATTTTGAGTATCTAGCTTAGCGGATCAATCACTCCGAGATAAATCTTGAAGAACAATTGAAGAATGAAAAGAATCCTTGACGAACCACCATGTAGAGCATCCAAAAAGAACTCCGGTAACAAAAGAATGATCAAACGAAAGGAAAGAGAAGTTCAAAACACGAGGTGAAACCTTGTGATGATTTAGATGGAGCTTCGCGATGATATAACCGAGAAAAACTTGGAACTTTGGAAAGAAAGATGAACAAATGAAATCAAGACTTTCGATGAACCTCCGGAATAAGGAATTGAATTTACTCGATGAAACAAGAATAAGAATTACATTATGCTTACCCTTCATCAATTTAGATTGATGACAATCACGGATTTGACATACTACTTATTCTCGTAGAAAGGATTAAGATAGATATTGCGTAAACTTGGGAAGGTATCGACGAGGCACCGGTAGGATTTAACCAACGAATAAACATATATGATAACGAAGGAAGAGAAATCTTGAATGAACCACCGTAAGAATTGAAAACGAATGAAGAGAAGAGAACGAATCACCGGGAAGAATTATAAAAATAACAAAGATGCTTGAGAGAATATAAATACATGGGACCGAATAGAACATGAGCTGAATAGAGAATACTTGTATGATGCGCCAATAAGATTTGGAGAACAAGAGCTGAAAGCTGGAATGAATAATTCTGAGATGATGTGCTCCGGAGAAACAAATTGAAAAGACTCATGAATTGCTTTAGATGGGTGAAAAGAATTCTCACAATCAAAAGTAATTATGAGAGGATGGCATCAAGCTAGAATCATGAATCTCGAAGAGAATGGAGCAAGATTTAAGAGAAACTCTTCTTCGGTCTTCACAAACCCGAGAATGACGACGAGAAACACCACCATGCATTGTTGAGATACTCCGGGATGAAAATTAGAAAGGTTGAACCGACGATGACAATAATTTGAAAGATCTTCAAGAAAGACATTTGACTGATGACAAATAATTCTTACGTAAAACTTTGAAATGAATTTGAGGATAACTCCGGAAAAATTAGAAGAGTCAGGTAAGATCCTCGGAAAGACCTGTGGGTTAGGGCCCACTCAAAAGAAACACCGTTGAACGATTGCTTAGGAAGAGGTAATGCACTGGTTGATTTAAATGGCTTGAATGAGATAACATCCTCAAAAGAACTTGAACGAATTGAGAATGGAAAACTTGAATCTTCTGAGATATTTTCAGCACTCTGAAACAATTGAATAGCGAGAAGTGGATGATTAAGAGGTGCACCAGCATGAGAAAATGTTTGAAACGAGGAAAAGATATGATCGACAAAGCTTGAATTGAATCCATCGGAGGAGAAAGAGAACGAAGAATGATGAACTTGTAGAGCATCTTCATGAGAAATACTGGATAAAACATTGAAAGAAAAGAATGGAGAGGTTTCCCATCAATAAGATGGATAGTTGATTAAGAAATCCGAGTCCTTGTAGGAAAGGGTGGGAGGGCGGGAAAAAATAAAGACAACTTGGGACGGATGAAACAAACACCATTGAGAATAACTGATAATTGATCTTACAGATGGGGAGAATGATGGGATCATCTCAAAGAGAAGCACGCCGGTTGGAAAATAATTAATATGACCATCTCGATGATCGAAAAGATTAGTATTCACATAGAAATATGAGAACACCGCTTGGAAAAGGTATGGAATCAACATTTGACTTCGAAGCAACTTGAATACCACAACTCAAAACAAAACAAAGATTGGCTTGCAGAATAAGTTGAAACAAACATATGATAGATCCCATATCGTATCATGTGTCTGTTGGAAGGATATCCTACGTGATACTCGAATTCCCACTTATAAACTCCCGAAACTTTTTGGTTATGCGATCAGGTGTTGGGGATATAGGGGAATCATAATATCTCACCACAACTAGCAATCCCTACATCCAGCTGTATCCATCCTTCAACACATAACCAAGAAACCTTCGGAAATCATGTACCTCAACCTTCGAAAAGCATCCGTTATACGAGTTATGGCAATACTCCCGAACTCCCACCCCAGTACTGGGTGGCATCGAGGTTATCTCACCAACAACTGCATAAAGGAGATTTTCGATGTCGGCGAAACTCAGGTATTCCAGAACTGCAACGATAAAATTGTGACGACAACACCTTAGAGCTCAACTCCCCGGGACACTACCACAACCCCTAAATGTCAGGAGGCACCAAGAACAATGTTCTCGTCACAAAACCAACGGGACGATTCCAAGATACCCGCGTGATCCTAATTTTTTTCGTGAAATTTGAGGAGAGAAGAGTCAAAACTCTACGTCAGGAGGCCTCACCAGAGCGACGAAGGGACCGAGGAGTAAAAAGAATCCTACTCTCCAATATATATAATCCTAAGACTCAAAACATTTTGTTCTAGACTCAACAACGTCAGCGATTTGATCAAGCAGGGGCTCCTAAGTCAGGGAAGGCTCTGATTACCAACTTGTAACACCCACAATGCGGCTATATCTCCCACGTGTCAGGGCACGACTTAGAGGCATAGCCGCATGGTAGATTTGTCGCAAGAGGGGTAATCTTCACACAATCCCATGTACTGAATAGAAAGGGATAAAGAGTTGGCTTACAATCACCACTTCACACAAATAAAAGTTAAACATACATCATCAAAATACAATCAAGGTCCGACTACGGAACCAAAATAAAAGCAGACAACCCCAATGCTAGATCCCCGATCGACCCGACTGGGCTCCACTACTGATCAGCCGGAAACGAAATAAGACAACGAACACGATCTTCATCGAGCTCCCACTTGAGCTCCGTTGCGTCACCTGCACTGGTATCATCGGCACCTGCAACTGTTTGGAAGTATCTGTGAGTCACGAGGACTCAGCAATCCCACACCCGCGAGATCAAGACTATTTAAGCTTATGGGTAGGAAAGGGGTAATGGGGTGGAGCTGCAGCAAGCACTAAGCATATATGGTGGCTAACATATGCAAATAAGAGTGAGAAGAGAAGCAAAGCAACGGTTGTGAAGCTAGAAATGATCAAGAAGTGATCCCGAAACTACTTGTTCAAGCATAACACAAGACCGTGTTCTGTTCCCGGACTCTGCCGAAAAGAGACCATCATGGCTACACACGCGGTTGATGCATTTTAATTAAGTGAAGTGTCAAGTTCTCTACAACCGGATATTAACAAATTCCCATCTGCCACATAACCGAGGGCATGGCTTTTGAAAGTTCAAAACCCTGCAGGGGTGTCCCAACTTAGCCCATCACAAGCTCTCACAGTCAACGAAGGATATTCCTTCTCCCAGGAAGACCCGATCAGACTCGGAATCCCGGTTACAAGACATTTCGACAATGGTAAAACAAGACCAGCAAAACCGCCCGATGCGCCGACATCCCGATAGGAGCTGCACATATCTCGTTCTCAGGGCAACACCGGATGAGCAATCCGTACAACTAAAACCAACCCTCAAGTTTCACCGAGGTGGCGCTGCAAGGGGCTCCAGTTCGGACCAACACTTAGAGAAGCACTGGCCCGGGTGGGGGGGGGGGGTTAAAATAAGATGACCCTTGAGTCTACGGAACCCAAGGGAAGGTGATAGGTTGTTAGGAAAATGTAAAACCAAGGTTGGGCCTTGCTGGAGGAGTTTTATTCGAAGCGAACTGTCAAGGGGTTCCCATAACACCCAACCGCGTAAGGGACGCAAAATCAAGGAACATAACACCGGTATGACGGAAACTAGGGCGGCAAGAGTGGAACAAAACACCAGGCATAAGGCCGAGCTTTCCACCCTTTACCAAGTATATAGGTGCATTAAAGTAAATAAGAGATAGCAATGATATCCCAACAATATCCATGTTCCAACAAGGAACAAACTTCATCTTCTCCTGCAACTAGTAACGCTATAAGAGGGGCTGAGAAAAAGCGGTAACATAGCCAAACGACGGTTTGTTAGGAAAGGTGGGTTAGAGGTTTGACATGGCAATATGGGACGCATGATATAGGAAGTGGTAGGTAGCGCGGCATAGCAATAGAGCAACCAACTAGCAAGCAAAGATAGAAGTGATTTCGAGGGTATGGTCATCTTTCTTGAAATTCTGCAAGGAAGAAGAACGAGTCAATGAAGAAGACAAACAGACGTAGTCGAACGGATCCTCACAAACGTGACGTTATCAGAACTAACCCGAAGAAGCAACACCGGAAAGAAGCAAACAACATGGTAAACGACCATGACAAAATCATGGCATGATGCACAACCAAGTATGATGCATGTCCGGTTTAATGAGGCATGGCATGGCAAAATGCACAAACAAAACTACAAGTTAATTGGAGCTCAATATGCAACGAGTTGCATATTGACGAGGCACCACATCCATTTATTTAGTTCACTCCCGGTTAGGTACTCAACAATATCAAATGTTGGTAAGCATGGAAAGAGGTGAAGCATAAGTAAAGTACAGAGTTAGGCATTTTAAATGAGGCCGAAAAAACATCAAACAACAATTCCGGTAAATCCTCATGTGCTTTAGCAATTTAATGCAACAACAATGTTAACCATTTTAAATGTTATTATCATGATGCGGATGACATGTTCAAGTTTTATGCAAGTTTTTATGAAAATGTTGACATGATAAGATATGAGGCATTTGTCATCATGGCGGAAACGAAAGGGGTGCCACGGCAAAGAATCCGAAAATGATGCCACGGCAACATTCTGATGATCCAGTAGCTCACAGGGATACCGGTGCAAAAGGAAGTGGGTGTGAGTGTGTCATGCAAGATGATGGGGTGCTCCCGGATACCGGGTTCCCACATGTCGATGGCAAGGCAACGAGGAACTCGCAAAGAACAACTCGGACACGGTGCAACCACGATCATCTCATACATCACATCACAAGCATTCGTTCTCGAACGGTCGTCTCGACGTTATACCTTTGAAGCGTGCGTTTTTGCGGCAGTTCAAATTCATAGTGGAAGTAGTGGTACTCTCGGATCGTAGTGGAAGTAGAGGTTCACGAGTCGAAGAGGAAGTAGCCGTTCATGTTCGAGGAGCGGTAGTGGTACACGGTCGTCATCGAACTTGGCGTCACATAGCGTAGTCGTACACATTCCGTAGATGTTCATGTCATTGGTGTCGTGGTACTTGGGGTCTTTGGACTTGCCGGTCCCGTTCTTGCGACGGTATTCGTCCACATTCGTTCGGAGAGGTACTTGATGACTCCAACGTCTTCGGGGCGACGGTAGTGATACACCCGAAGGTTGTCGAACCTGACGGGTCCGAGGGCTCCGGGTGTCATGGTACTTGTCGAAATCCACATCGGATGTAGTTGAACATCTTTAAAATGGAACTTGACGCGCCCTAGGTTCTTTGAGTACTGGTTTTTGATGGAGTTCGGGTCTTCGATGTCGTGGTACTTGGTGTCCCTGTAGTCGACCTTGCCGATCTTGATGGTCCGAAATGAAGCAGCACAAGGACCTCGGGAGAACGGTGAAGCCACATGGAGGCTTGTGACCGGGATGTCAGTGCGGGCACGGGAACCCGTCCTGTCGCTCGAAAGCAGGGGTACTTGACGCGGCGGAGCTCTACAATGAAGCAACAGCGGCAGCAGGACTCGGCATGGCGGCGAGAGCTTGCAGGGGAGGTCGAAGGCTGGGCTAGCACGCTGGAGAGGAAGCAGGAGCATGGCGAGGTGGATGTCTGGGCTGGACCGTGCAGCAACGGCGAGGGACTCCGGGACGACATGGAGGTCGAGGATGACGAGCTCGAAGCGGCGCTGGAGCATAGCGACGCGGCGGCCGGACGAAGCAGGGAGACGAGGTGGCGCTTGGGGCTCGGGGTCGCGGGGAAGGAGCAGCTCCGGTGGTGCCGCGCCGGAGACAGCAGGATGCGGCGAGGCTGCGCTGGCACTTGGCGAAGGTATGGCCATGGACGACGACGAGGCGGGTCGAGGGCTGCGGCGCTCCCGGTCGCAGCGGACGGGATCCGGCGACATGCAGCTGCGTCGGGACATGACAATAGGGCAACAGCCTGCAGAGTCATCGGTGCGGGCGCCATGGCTGGAGGACAAGGTAGGGGACAAGGGGGATCGGGCATGGGACGCTGCTCCTCTGTGTGCGAGTGTTGGGAGGAGGACGAGAGAAGGAGAGGCAGTGAGTGAGGGAGAGATCGAGAGGGAGATGGGATCGGGCAGCGTGTGCGCTCTGCTCCTCTCTGGCGATGTTGGAGGGAGGATGACTGGGAGAGGAAGGAGAGATGGGGATCAAGGGTTAGGGGTGTGCGGGCTGGGCCTGCTGGAGTGCAGTTTGGCCGGTCCGTGAGGAAGGAGGCCGATGTGGTTGGGGTGCGGTTTGCTGCTGCTGGGCTGCGGCGGCTTGCGCGCAGGGAGGCCGGCCCAGGTAAGCAGAGGTGAGCCCTTTTCTTTTCTTTGATATTTTATTCAAACGGAAAATAAACTGAAAAGGCCAGGGTCAAAGGAATGGGGCACAATAAAAATAAAAAATATTCTCATGAACCCGAGATAGTGCTCTATTTGAATAAATTATCTTGGATACTTTTAGAAGTAAGAAAATAAGTCAAGTGTGAATATAGATCAAACTTGAGCTATTTTAAAACCTAACCAAAACAACTTAAAATTTGATGGAATTGGCAGGGGTGTTTAGGACAGGTAGAAAGATTTATGAGGAAGAGATGGGCATTAATGGGGTGAGGATATATGATCTTTCAAAATGAAAGCAAGGAATGGATAGAAGATGGAGGTGATGATGCAAGACCAAATGCATGAAGCATGCAACAACACAACATGTAAGAACTCACACCAAGCATAATGTAACATGTGAGGAGGCCATGATGCAACAATTAATGACAAGACAAGACAAAACAATGCAATGAGAAACAAAACAAAACCCAAATAGGAAACCGAAAAGATGAAACCACTAGGAATTGATGACGAACAAGATGGATGTATTGCCAAATTGGGAAAAGTTACATATGGGGTGTTACACACTTCTGCAAATGTGAAGAGGAGTGCGGGTAAATTGTCATAATTTCCTTCCTATCCGTTAGATATAGATTGGACGGCCTATATTGCAGGATGGTAGGCACACCATCATCATCAAGTCTGCTTTTTATAAGAGTAGAGAAATCCAGAAAAAAAATGATATTTTAATATAATTTCCGGTTGGATTTGGTTCAAAAATTTACAACACATTTCTTACAACTTATAGCCTATTTTCTAGGAAGCCAATTTCTTACTACTTACATCCCTCCTCGTCTTGAAAGATTTGCAGCCCAGCAGGGTTGAGAAAAGTAAGTAGACCTCGGTTGGCTATTTACCAAAACAAAAGAACTGGGCTATCCATTTACAGAAAGAAAAAGTATATCAACTGGGCTTGTCATGTGCTTAAATAAAAGCGTAAGCATGGGCTAAATGGGCCACAGCCCCCGCACAGCGCGCAGTTGAGCTCCGTCTCTAAAACCAAAAAACAACTGGGCGAGCTGCTGGGTCCCTGGTGTTATCCGCTCGTTGTGTAATTTTCTCGTTTATTGACTACATTGACAATGACATGGGACCTAGTTGTCAAACAATTAGGAGGAAGTATTTTTTTGGCTTGTAATAACGAGGCACATGCTTGCGTAATGCAATGACCCTGGTGGGTCCCTACTGTCAGCCTCTCCACGTACAACCATCCCCTGATTCCTCTCGGTTGTTGACCATGTTGGCAACGCCAGACGGCGGTGGGCATAGCGAGCGAACCAAGGCGGAGAACGACGACGAGGCCTCGAACTGGAAGGAATAGGAGCCATGGAAGATGCAACAGTGTAGTGGCAGGCGAAGGGGAGTACGAGGGCAACAACATGCAACTCAAGCTTACAAACGGTACAAAAAGCCCAATGATTAATTCTTCATCATATTTAGACAAAACCCAGATTGAACATGGCAATAACATCTAACCCAACCACTCTTTTTCGCAGTCACAAACAAATGGATCGGTCTGATCCATAAAATCAACATCCAGTGCAAAAAATTTATTGGAGGATGGCTACAGTTTGTTGTAAATAGAAGCCGAGCATGTTTAGAAGCCCATTTGTCCACGTGAAACTTCTTTTTTGCTATTCAATGTGTCTGTCCATGAGAAATCTCTTGCTGTAAAACTTAAGCCTCATGGACAATAGTAACCTCGCATTCAACAGGAAGAATGTGATAAAGCTTCTGTTTGCCTGGTTGGATGCATATCCTTCCATCGTTATTGTCCTCAAACGAATGTCATGAGAACTGAGAAAATCCTGGTGAGGGAGTCCTAGATTAAGGGGTCCTCCGGCGTCTGGGTTATGTGACGTGGGCCAGATTAATGGGCCATGAAGATACAACGGAAGACTTCTTCCCGTGTCCGGATAGGATTCTCTTTTGCATGGAAGGTAAGCTTGGGATTCGGATATGAAGATTCCTTCCTCTGCAAACCGACTCTGTATAACCCTAGGTCCCTCCGGTGTCTATATAAACCGGAGGGTTTAGTACGTTAGGGTAATGATAATCATACAGGCTAGACATCTAGGGTTCAGCCATTACGATCTCAAGGTAGATCAACTATTGTAAACCCCCTATCCATCCAAGATAATCAAGCAGGAAGTAGGGTATTACCTCCATCAAGAGGGCCCAAACCTGGGTAAACATCATGTCCCTGTCTCCTGTAACCTTCTATCCTCAGACACACAGTTCGGGACCCTGATACGTCTCCAACGTATCTATAATTTTTGATTACTCCATGCTATATTATCTACTGTTTTGGATGTTTATGGGCTTTATTATACACTTTTATATCATTTTTGGGACTAACCTATTAACCCAGAGCCCAGTGCCAGTTTCTGTTTTTACCTTGTTTTAGGGTTTCGAAGCAAAGGAAAATCAAACGGAGTCCAATTAACCTGAAACTTCAGGAACTCATTTTTGGAAGGAAAGAAGCCCAGAAGACTTGAAGTGCACGTAAGGGAAGCTTCGAGGAGGCCACGAGGTAGGGGGGCGCGCCCACCCCCTAGGGCGCATCCTCCACTCTCGTGGGCCCCTTGTGGCCCCCCTGACATACTTCTTCCGCCTATATATCTCCATATACCCTAAAACTTCCAGAGAGCACAATAGATCGGGAGTTCCGCCGCCAGAAGCCTCCGTAGCCACCGAAAACCAGTCTAGAACCGTTCCGGCACCCTGCCGGAGGGGGCAATCCCTCTCTGATGGCCATCTTCATCATCCCGGTGCTCTCCATGACGAGGAGGGAGTAGTTCTCCCTCGGGGCTGAGGGTATGTACCAGTAGCTATGTGTTTGATCTCTCTCTCTCTTGTTCTTGAGGTGATACGATCTTGATGTATCGCGAGCTTTGCTATTATATTTGGATCCTATGATGTTTTCTCCCCCCTCTACTCTCTTGTAATGGATTGAGTTTCCCCTTTGAAGTTATCTTGTCGGATTGAGTCTTTAAAGATTTGAGAACACTTGATGTATGTCTTGCCGTGCGTATCTATGGTGACAATGGGATACCTCGTGATTCACTTGATGTATGTTTTGGTGATCAACTTGCGGGTTCCGCCCATGAACCTATGCATACGGGTTGGCACACATTTTCATCATGATTCTCCGGTAGAACTTTGGGGCACTCTTTTAGGTCCTTTGTGTTGGTTGAATAGATAAATCTGAGATTGTGTGACGCATATCGTATAATCATACCCACAGATATGTGAGGTGACATTGGAGTATCTAGGTGACATTAGGGTTTTGATTGATTTGTGTCTTAAGGTGTTATTCTAGTACGAACTCTAGGGCTGTTTGTGACACTTATAGGAATAGCCCAACGGATTGATTGGAAAGAATAACTTTGAGGTGGTTTCGTACCCTACCATAATCTCTTCGCGTGTTCTCCGCTATTACTTACTTTGGACTGACTCTTTGTTGCATGTTGAGGGATAGTTATGTGATCCAATTATGATATTATTGTTGAGGGAACTTGCACTAGCGAAAGTATGAACCCTAGGCCTTGTTTCAACGCATTGCAATACAGTTTACGCTCACTTTTATCATTAGTTACCTTGCTGTTTTTATAATTTCAGATTACAAATACCTTTATCTACTACCCATATACCACTTGTATCACCATCTCTTCACCGAAGTAGTGCACCTATACAATTTACCATTGTATTGGGTGTGTTGGGGACACAAGAGACTCTTTGTTATTTGGTTGCAGGGTTGCTTGAGAGAGACCATCTTCATCCTACGCCTCCCACGGATTGATAAACCTTAGGTCATCCACTTGAGGGAAATTTGCTACTGTCCTACAAACCTCTGCACTTGGAGGCCCAACAACGTCTACAAGAAGAAAGTTATGTAGTAGACATCAGACCCCCTACCCGAGATCTGCTGGTTTGACACCTACATTGGTGCTTTCATTGAGAGTTTCACCGTGTCGTTGTCGGAAGGATCGATGGCTCCATCAGTCCCGAGACACCCACGAGGGTGGGAGGCGCACCCTACCCCCTAGGGGCGCCCCCTACCTCATGGCCTCCTCGGGGACCCCCAGACTTGTTCCCGACTCCAACACCTCTTATATATACCCAAACTTCCAGAAAGAAACCTAGATCGGGAGTTCCGCCGCCTCAAGCCTTTGTAGCCACCGAAAACCAATCTAGACCCATTCTGGCATCCTACCGGAGGGGGGAATCCCTCTCCGGTGGCCATCTTCATAATCCCAGCGCTCTCCATGACGAGGAGGGAGTAGTTCACCCTCGGGGCTGAGGGTATGTACCAGTAGCTATGTGTTTGATCTCTCTCTCTCTCTCTCTCTCTCTCTCTCGTGTTCTTGATTCGACACGATCTTGATGTATCGCGAGCTTTGCTATTATAGTTGGATCTTATGATGTTTCTCCCCCTCTACTCTTTTGTAATGGATTGAGTTTTCCATTTGAAGTTATCTTATCGGATTGAGTCTTTAAGTATTTGAGAACACTTGATGTATGTCTTGCATGTGTTTATGTGTGGTGACAATGGGATATTCACATGATCCACTTGATTTATGTTTTGGCGATCAACTTGCGAGTTCCGTGACCTCGTGAACTTATGCATTGGGGTTGGCACACGTTTTCTTCTTGACTCTCTGGTAGAAACTTTGGGCCACTCTTTGAAGTTCTTTGTGTTGGTTGAATAGATGAATCTGAGATTGTGTCATGCATATCATATAATCATACCCACGGACACTTGAGGTGACATTGGAGTATCTAGGTGACATTAGGGTTTTGGTTGATTTGTGTCTTAAGGTGTTATTCTAGTACGAACTTTAGGGTAGATCGAACGGAAATAATAGCTTGGTGTTATTTTACTACGGACTCTTGAATAGATCAATCAGAAAGAATAACTTTGAGGTGGTTTCTTACCCTACAATAATCTCTTTGTTTGTTCTCCGCTGTTAGTGACTTTGGAGTGACTCTTTGTTGCATGTTGAGGGATAGTTATATGATCCAATTATGTTATTATTGTTGAGAGAACTTGCACTAGTGAAAGTATGAACCCTAGGCCTTGTTTCAACGCATTGCAATACCGTTTTCGCTCACTTTTATCATTATTTACCTTGCTGTTTTTATATTTTTATATTACAAAAACCTATGTCTACCATCCATATTGCACTTGTATAACCATCTCTTCGCCGAACTAGTGCACCTATACAATTGACCATTGTATTGGGTGTGTTGGGGACACAAGAGACTCTTTCTATTTGGTTGCAGGGTTGTTTGAGAGAGACTATCGGTGTCAAAACCGGCGGATCTCGGGAAGGGGGTCCCGAACTGTGTGTCTAAGGCAGATGGTAACAGGAGGCAGGGGATACGATGTTTTACCTAGGTTCGGGCCCTCTTGATGGAGGTAAAACCCTATGTCCTGCTTGATTATACTTGATAATATGGGTATTACAAGAGTTGATCTACCACGAGATCCGAGAGGCTAAACCCTAGAAGCTAGCCTATGGTATGATTGTGGGTTGTCCTACGGACTAAAACCCTTCGGTTTATATAGACACCGGAGGGGGCTAGGGTTACACAAGGTCGGTTACAAAGGAGGAGATATACATATCCGTATTGCCTAGCTTGCCTTCCACGCCAAGTAGAGTCCCATCCGGACACGGGACGAAGTCTTCAATCTCGTATCTTCATAGTCCAACAGTCCGGCCAAAGGATATAGTCCGGCTGTCCGGAGACCCCCTAATCTAGAACTCCCTCAGTAGCCCCTGAACCAGGTTTCAATGACGATGAGTCCAGCGTGCACACTACAAGAAATATGTCAACTAGTGACCTTCTGTCAGTGACCCTGGAAGAATAGGTCATAGATCTATGACCATTTGAGACCAATTGGTCAAAAGCTATTCGGGGGGCTCCAAACCCTAAACCATTGCGACCATTTTGGTCCGAAAGGTCATAATTTCCTTACACGAAATGGTCATAAAGCAGACAGCACTAGTCCGCTGCCTTATTTCTAGCTGATCATGACCAATATAGATGGTCATAACCTTGTAAATTGTGGTGGATTGGTATGACTTGGCTCCACCTCATCAGTTTTGCCTATGTGTCATGTCCATGTGTCAATTTTTGCCCTAGGTTGTGAAGCAACCTATATTTCTGTCATTCCCAAAATTTCCAAAAAAATCTCATAAATTCTTTGGGTCATATCTTCATCAAATATGTAAAAATCCTTCCTTGCCTAGTTCAAAACTAATTCAACAATATTCATTTTCCTATTTGTTCACAACAACACTTTATGAAGGAAGTGCTATTTATATATTCTTGATTGCCCTTGGAATTTTTGGGCACTCTTTCCTATCCAAATCATTACCGCATGACAAAATTCAGCTCCATTTGCCTAGCAAATCTTCCTCGGCAAATTTCCAAAGTTTTTGTCCACCTAGAAGCATTGTGAAGGAAGTACCTTTTTTATATATCGAAATGACATGAAATTTATACAGTTCCTTCCTATGCCCAAATTATCACCCTCCTCAAAATTGCAGCTCAGTCAAATCATCTATGTGAGCCCAGGTTCAATTTATATTTTATGGCCAGATTGGCACGTTGCAAAGCAAGTGTTATCTAGACCCCTCCTATTACCCTCAAACTTTTTGGGCACTCTTCCATACCCAAATCATTGCCACATGATAATATTCAGCTCAATTTTCCTAGTAAATCTTTCTCAGGAAATTTCCAAAGTTTCTACCTCGAGGGAAGCTTTGTGAAGTAAGTACTAGCTAGGCTTACCCAAATGATCTGAAAATTTACCAGCACATGACCAAACCTATGTAACTTACCTACACCAATTTTGATCTCATTTCATTCATCCAATCTCTCTCACTAGTTTTCCCAAGTTTCTGTCCATAGAAGAGCATTGTGAAGTAAGTACTACTTTGGCATGTCCAAATGGTATCAATTTTCTACAATGATTTCCTATTCCTAAATAACCATCCTCCACCAAATTTCAGCTCAATCCATTCATTATTTTGAGCCCAACTTCAACATTCATATTTTTATCTAGCGTGGTACTTTGCAAAGCAAGTACCACCTAGGATCCTCCTTTTGAGATAAAAATTTGTGAAGACATTCTCCTTAGTAGATGATCATCCTCAACCAAAACTCACGCGCATTGGCCATGTGCATTTTCCGTACCACTAATCAAACACTTGGCTGCTAATTCATCTTTGAGCATAGGCTAGTCTCCTCGTGAGATTCTTCTGTTGTAATTTTCTTCCTAGCACCTACCTGGGGAGTGCCCAACCCACTAGACATGCCTATGCCTCCTAGAACGCATGACAACGCCAAGGTCACGCGGTGACCACGCGGCGGGCATGCGAGTTTACGCGCTTTGGAGTTGGGGCCCTGGGCCACATCCAAACCTCGACGTATCGCCACCAAACCATGTATTTATGATTAAATATATACTTATGTAACTAGAAATGATTTTTGGAAAAAATAAAGAGCAAACAATAAGGTAGATGCAGTTCAAAATTGACCCGCTTCCTATTGAATCCGCAGAAATTTGTCTTTTTCAGAAGTGGTGGATCAAAACTTTTGACACCAAACCATTTTTACAATTATGCATTAAATATGGCCTAATATTTTATAAAAATGATTTGGTCCAATTTTGCAACAAATATATGGTAGGTCCTTCACAAAAAGAACTCAATTCGGGCACTCGGAAAATGGAAAATGAATTTTCCGTGCAAAGAAAATAAAAAGTCCCTTAGGCAACATTGTTTGCCATTCCAATATGCACCCTTGTGCATAATATGAGATCATTTGAACAAACTATGCCATGAATGTGGCCATAAGATTGATCATTTGGCTTGAAAGCCATGAATCTTCACGCATGATAGCTCATTTCTAAGAACATTTTTTTAGAAATAATTGCCGTGTTACAAGTTTATTATTTTTCCTGGAAACTTGGTCACATATAATGACACAATGCGAAGGTTTCCCAAATTTTTGATTTTTTTGAATTTCTTATGCCCGTTTCAAAATGCGGTCAAAACGGCGGGTTTTACCGTTCCTAGCTAGTGGTTGAATATTGGAAAACTTTTGATGTTTCTCTAATTAAATAGATACTTATGTATCTAGAAATGATTTTTTGAAAAAATAAAGAGCAAACTATGAGGCAGCTGCAGTTCAAATTTGACCCGCTTCCTACTGAATCGGCGGGAATTTGTCTTTTTCACCAGAGGTGGATCAAGGCTTTTGACACCCAACCATTTGGTCAATTTTGAATCAAATATGGCCTAGTATTTTAGAAAATTGATTTGGTCCAATTTTGCAACAAATATATGGTAGGTCCTTCACAAAAAGAACTCAATTCGGGCACTCGGAAAATGGAAAATGAATTTTCCGTGCAAAGAAAATAAAAAGTCCCTTAGGCAACATTGTTTGCCATTCCAATATGCACCGTTGTGCATAATATGAGATCATTTGAACAAACTATGCCATGAATGTGGCCATAAGATTGATCATTTGGCTTGAAAGCCATGAATCTTCACGCATGATAACTCATTTCTGAGAACACTTTTTTAAAATAATTGCCGTATTACAAGTTTATTATTTTTCGTGGAAACTTGGTCACATATAATGACACAATGCGAAGGTTTCCCAAAATTTGGTATTTTTTGAATTTTTTATGCCCGTTTCAAAATGCGGTCAAAACAGCGGGTTTGACCGTTCCTAGCTAGTGCTTGAATCTTGGAAAACTTTTGATATTTCTCTGATTAAATAGATACTTATGTATCTAGAAATGATTTTTCGAAAAAAAAAATAAAGAGCAAACTATGAGGCAGCTGCAGTTCAAATTTGACCCACTTCCTGCTGAATCGGCAGAAATTTGTCTTTTTCACGAGAGGTGGATAAAAACTTTTTACACCCAACCATTTGGTCAATTGTGCATTAAATATGTACTAGTATTTTAGAAAATTTATTTGGTACAATTTTGCAACAAATATATTATAGGTCCTTCACAAAAAAACCTCCTTTTGGGCACTCAAAAAATGGAAAATGGTTTTTTCGTCCAAAGAAAATGAAAACTTCCTTAGGCAACATTGTTTGCCATTCCAATATGCACCCTTGTGCACAATATGAGATCATTTGAACAAACTATGCCATGAATGTGGCCATAAGATTGATCATTTGGCTTGAAAGCCATTGATCTCCATACGTGATAGCTCGTTTCTGAAAACACTTTTTTAAAATAATTGCCGTATTACAAGTTTGTTATTTTTCCTGTGAACTTGGCCACATATAAAGACACAATGTGAAAGTTTCCAATTTTTTTTGAATTTTTTGAATTTTTTATGCCCGTTTCAAAATGCGGTCAAAACGGCGGGAATGACCGTTCCTAGCTAGTGGTTGAATCTTGGAATTTTTTTGGTGTTTCTCTGATTAAATAGATACTTATTTACCTAGAAATGATTTTCGGAAAAAATAAAGAGCAAACTACGAGGTAGCTACATTTCAAATTTGACCCGCTTCCAGCTGAATCGACGGAAATTTATCTTTTTCACGAGAGGTGGATCAAAACTTTTTACACCCAACCATTTGGTCAATTGTGCAATAAATATGTTCTAGTATTTTAGAAAATTAATTTGGTCCAATTTTGCAACAAATATATTATAGGTCCTTCACAAAAGAACTCATTTTGGACACTTGAAAAATAAAAAATGATTAAAAAAACTCATTTCTCATAACTTTTTAAAAAAATATTTGTCTTATTTCAATTTGTGATTATTCCTTAAAACTCTAGTCAAATTTGCTGTCATGATGAGAATTTTTTTTAAAATTTTCGGGGCATAATTAATAAAGTAGTTAACATGATTTAGCACCTTACTTTTAGTCGATTACGACCAATTTAAATGGTCAAAATATCATATCTGTATACTGCATTCTGATTGGTCCAGGGGCCACTCACGCGGATCGCGGATAAATCACCGTCGGATGCTCCGGGATCCAACGGCCCGCAGCTCACCCTCTCACCCACCCAGCGCGATCTACCCCTAAAAAAAACCCACCGCACACCACTACTCTCTCTCTCCATGCGCAGCGAACCCTAGCGCTCTCACCCTCTCCCTCCCTCTGGATCTCGACGCGCCGCCGCCCCCAACCCACTCCCTCCCTATGGATCTCGACGCGCCGCCACCCCGACCTGCTCCTCATCGGGCTCCTCATCGTCCTTCCTCCCACCCACCGCGAGCTACCCCTAAAAAACCCCACTGTGATCTGCTCTCTCCCCCATGCAGATCCCTCCCATCCCCTCCCCTCACTGCCACCCACCGGCCCTCGCCGCCGGCCTCGACCCCCTCCCCCCGCCCTCCGAACACTATCGCCGGCCAGATCCACCGCAGTCCCCTCTTCCTTCCTCTAGTACCACCTCTCCAACCTCGCCTCTCGCTTTGCCACCCCGCGCCCGCGCTCGCCCAGGCGCACCCGCCGGTGCCCCATTGTGCACCCGCACTCAGACCAGCAATGAGTTCATGCTCGTCTCAATAGCCCAACCCCATCCAACGCGTCACCGCCGCTAGAGTTTCTCACCCAGCCTTCCCCCGCAGCCGCCCGCGCAGGAGGAAGGAGCCCGAGTCTCCAGCGGCCATGACCGACGACAAGGACACCCTCGACCTCTCCGCCCTCGGTGCCGCCATCCCGCTCCCACTCACGCACGTCGGATTCGGTAACTGGTCTCTCCGGCGCCGCGTCCGGTTCTTCGCCACTCGTTTTTGGGTTGTGGGGGTGAGATTTGTGACGGTTTGCTTGGATTTTGTAGTTGTTCCACGAGTCCTTCGACGAGGGCTTCCAGGGGAGCTGGATTGTCTCCGGCAAGGAAGAGTACATAGGTAAATTTCATCTCTCTCTCTCCCCTTTTGTTCTTGTCTTGTCCGATATGTGAGAGATCCGTGGATGTAGTGTAGTTCTGCATCTGATGCGGTGAACTGGTGATACGCTTCTATGTGGAATTCAATTCCAGTGTGTAGGCGAGGTAGTGATGATAAAGTAACCTTCCTGGCATGATTTAGACCATTAGAGAGAGTCCAACATTTACCATGGTAGGCAGCAGCCATGATCCATGTTAGGATGTTTTTGTAAGGATACATTGTTGTGTACTTATTGAGAATGATTGCAATGCCTTGGTTTTTTCCTACATATAGAATACAATTTTCACTCACTGGAGAAACTTCATAAGATTATGTGTGTTGTTCACCTACAATTTTGTTTAACTGTTCATGATTAAAATTCAGTGGCTCCTCTTCTTTATACACGTGAATGTGTAGTTCACCTACAATTTTGTGTGCTGCTCACACTGAGAGTTTGCAAACGAGCTTTTATCTCCCCAAATAGGTCACAAAAGTGTGTGCTGATTGCCATTACAGGCTGAATTTGTCAACGGCCTATCTTTTGTCTAGTGCATTAGAGGCATGTCCTCACTGAGAACTGAAATAGTGAACTGAAGGTTCACGTGCCGTGTGCCGCCATAGCATACTTCTCACACCACGCCAACCTGTGACTTCACAACATAGTGGCGAGGTACTTTGTATCTACAAAATCTGGGCGTGGTCTTTTTCCAGACCAACTAAATATACGCTTTCGTTCAAGGACAGGTCTGAAAATGGTCATCAAGTTTAGACACTCTCAGTGCATATGATGAAACGAGATTTAAGAAGTGGCTGTGCAAAATATTTATTTTTCCCAACAAAAAAAGAATTAATTACGAAGTGAAATGATTTAGGGCTTCTTTGGACATAAAGAAATTTCTGTATGTTGAAAAACACTGCAGGACTTGGTCAGTGCATGCCAGGTCTCTCCTTGATTAGTATGCTATGCCGAATCTGTTGTTCGAGTTCGGGCTAGTTGAATATTAGATTCAGACAATGAAGTGCTTTTTTTACTGCCAGAATATGTGATAAAGCAACAAAAAAGGCAACCACATACAAAGGATCCTGCACATGGAATGGATCCTGTTGGGTGCTAATTCTAGTTATTTTATATGAAGAAACACTTACCGTGCAGCCATCTAATATGAAATTCAAATAATATGTGATGTCTGATTGTTTTTTAGTTGTATATGTCATTCGTGCATGAATTCCTTTTCTTATGTACCAACTCCCTAATCATGTTTTGTGTTTTCAGTTCTCTATCTTAGGAGAACCTGGTGTGCTATATGGGGAAGCAAAGCAGCAGCCCACAACTCCGACTTGCGACTCCAGATGAAGGCACCACGATGCACCATGCTGCTCCCTTGGAAGGCCGGTTGAGCGATGCAGCGGCGAAGGCAGTGAACGAGCTGCTGTTGTCGGGCGCCGCCGGCAACCTGAGCAGCCTCTGCTCCTGGGCCGACAAGGTCAGGTTCAGGTGCTACTAGTCGGCGCCGCTCCACTTCATGGACGTCCCCGACAACGTCTGCAACTACTACTACAACAATACGTAGCAATTAACCAACACTCTGTTTTGTTGGACTGAAACTGACTGTAGCATAATGGTTTGTGTGTTGTCTCAGGGGACTGCAAGGACGAGGAGGGCGTCAAGGTCCACTGCGTCATTGGTGCCATCAACAACTACACCTCCCAGCTTCTCACCTAGGGATCATCATCACCATCACCATCTTCTAAATCTTTCAGCCAACGTAATGTTCAGTTACATCATACGAACTTCAGCACATCTCTTTTGGTTGACTGAATTACTACTGAAGATGCCATGTTTTTTCTGCATGGAATACTGCAGATAACCTGACCGAAGCGCTCTTGTTCCTCACAAACATCATGGGCGACATCCACAAGGTAGTACTCCTGCCAAACCCCAAGTGCCCGAATTTTTGCAAGTGTTTCTATTCCTGGTTGCAACTTAAGCTGACACTTCTTGTTTATGTAGCCACTGCATGTGGGGTCCTCCTTTGTAAAAGAAGGGAACACCATCAACGTCCACTAGTACAGAAGGAAATTTGTACTCCACCATTTAAGGCTAGTTCAGACTTAAGGTTGAACCCTTCTCTGTGTAGTATGATTCCAAGGAAACATATGGCAATAATGCTGAAACTGTTCACATTGGAGTTGCTATGTTTGATCTGGTGGTGCCAAAAAAACTCATATGCTTATGCTGAGCTTACTTTTAATATCATTTTATTCTGTGTGATGAGCTTAGTTTTGTACTGTAGCCACCTTCTTGTTTACTTTGTTGAATCTGTCTTGTGTACTAATCATGAGCTACTAGCATTTGGCTTCTGTGTGCTAATTAAACCTAATAAGTATGTATACTTCTTTGAGATACAAATTCCACATTGCATGTTTATGTGCTAATTAAACCTGATAAATATGTATACTTCTTTGAGATACAAATTCCACATTGCATGTTTATGAGGTTCAAATTCTACAGATGTTGCCAAATGAATGTGTCAACATGTGTCTCCTTAGGGGTTCTTTTAAACCGCAAATGATCTACTGTATCAATTTTTTGCTGTTCAAAGATTGAAATCCTAGTTCATTTTCAAAGATCAAAATGTTGTTGACCCTGTTCTTCTATGCTTAAATGGTAAAAATGTCGCATTTTGCTTGTTCTAACCATTTTTCTTGATAACTTGCAGATGCTGGCCTTCATTCATGTTTTGTCATGAGATCCAGGATGAACAAGTTGGGAGAAGCATTGGAGCTAGTTATACTGTGATAGTTGTGTTACTGATGTGAACATTTTTTTATTGTAAACTTGATGTGAACCATATTTTTCTGTAATAATGTGTTACCAGGATGAACCATCCTTATTGTGTTACCAGGATGAACAAGTTTGATTGTAATGTGCCAAGTTTGGCTCTTTTTGATTGTATTCGTGATGTGAACCATATTTTTCCTGATTAATCATGCTCTGTTTGAAGCATTTTGTTTTCTCTCTGTTCGGATTTAAATATTGTTATTTATTTACTAGAAAATTGAGATCTGAAGAATATAACAGTGACAACTGGGACCCACTTGTTAAAACCTGACAATTGGGTACCATCTCACTAGTGGGCTCGTCTTTTGGAAAAAATAAAATAAAAAAGGCCATGGCCTAGAAAATAAAAAGGCCGAATTCTTGGGCCAGGCCCATGTAGCTAATAAAAGCATAGGAAAAAAATATATAGAAAGGCCGAATTGTTGGGCTAGGCCCATGTAGAACGCCGAATTGGACCGGGCTGAATCTTGTGCCACATCTGCTTGCCATGCTAGATGCCTACGTGGGCTGGGGAGGTTGCTAGTGACCAAAACAAACCAGTAGGCATATTTTGGTCGTAAACGTCTACGACCTTCTCACAGAGAAGGTCGTTAATTTCAGTTTACGACCGCCAGCTTTTGACCTTCTATTTTTGGTCACAAAAAGGTCGCAAATGAAAAACAATGACCTTTCAGTGACCAATAGTCAAGGTCACAAGTTGACATATTTCTTGTAGTGGCAGTGTTGTCTTCAGCATTGCAAGGCGGGTTCCTCCTCCGAATACACCACGAAAGAATTTGAATACAAGGATAGTGTCCGACCCTGCAAAATAAGTTCCACATACCACCGTAGAGAGAATAATATTACCACAAATCT
Source organism: Triticum aestivum (assembly GCF_018294505.1). NCBI lineage: Eukaryota > Viridiplantae > Streptophyta > Magnoliopsida > Poales > Poaceae > Triticum > Triticum aestivum. The sequence continues at coordinate 540,449,519 of NC_057806.1, read as the reverse complement.
AATCTGCTGACACGTTTCGGCAGCATGACATCACGCCATGGCCCGATAATTATTTGAACCGTTTTTCTTTAACCAGCCCCCGCACATAATGCGAGGCGGTTTCTTGACACGTCTTGTCAAAGCAGAGATCGTGTTCCCCTTATTATGGGATTCTCATCAATACGGACGTGGGAGATAAGCGAGTTTTACCAGGCAAGTGGGGGTGCATATTTTAGTCCGCCCTTATAAAGGGATAAGGTCTCACCTTTTTATACCCATGCCTTCTTCCTCCTTGCTCATCCATTCTCGTGCACTCGAGCTCCAGCGCCCAAGTCCGCATCCTCCTCCTCAACTCTCCCCAAACATGTCTGGAGTGGGAGGCAAGTGGATGGCCTCCTCCGTCACAGAGGGGCACATCAAAAAGTTACGTGGAGCCGGATACTTAGCCGCGGATATTGCGCACCGGTTGCCAGCCGCGGGGCAGATTGTCCCTACCCGGAACCTCACGAAAGGGTGGTTTTCCTCCCCCATTTCGTCCGCGGATTGGGGTTTCCCCTCCATCCATTCGTCTGTGGCCTCATGTTCTACTATGGGCTGGACTTTCATGATCTGGCCCTGAATTTCATCCTCAACATTTCGGTGTTCATCGTCGTGTGCGAGGCTTTCCTCCGCATCCGGCCCCACTTTGGCCTGTGGCTGAAGACCTTCAATATAAAGCCGAAGGTGGTGGGCGGCCAACAAGCAGAATGCGGCGGAGCCATGGTGGGCAAAATGCCCAACGTTGCATGGCTCGAGGGCTCCTTCGTGGAGACCATAAAGGGGTGGCAATCGGGGTGGTTCTACATCACCGAGCCGCGCGACACCAACTGGGTGGCGGCCCCCGAGTTTCGATCCAGAATCCCCTCGCGGCTCCGTTCCTGCAAGGAGAAGGGCCTGTCCCGGTGTTCATCGGTGGAGCTGGACGGACTCCAGAAGTGTATCCAGAACATGACAAGCAAGAAACTTAAGCTTGTCAACATAGTCCAGGTCATGCTCTTCCGCCGGATCCTCCCATGTCAACAACGGGATTTCAACTTATGGGAGTTCAACCCAGCCCGGCACCAGACTCTAAGCGAGATCTTCGACACGACGCACAAAGACGTCTGGAGGGTGCTGTTCAAGGGTGCCGAGGTCCCTCCCTCTCTCACCGAGGACCGCGGACTAAGCGCGAAGCGCCCTGCGAATCTGGTAAGTTCTATACATCTGGTAGGATATTTATTTCCCATAGCTTAACCATGTGCGGGGTCTGAGCTCCCATCTGACAGGACTGGGTGGAGGCATCGGAGCAGATTGACTGTCCGACCCCTCTTCTTGAAGACACTGCGGACGCTCTCCTGAAGGAGATGCTGACTCCGGCTCCTTATGAGGTGCCGGAGAAGACCAAGAAGAAGGCCAAGGGAACCCGAAAGAGTTCCCGGCGCCAGGTGGTATCGGACTCCTCGTCCGATAACACCAAGACACCGTCCTCCCGTGAAAACAAGGAGAAGGAAGATGAAGATTCTCCCCCTCCAACCGGGGGAGACAAGAAAAGGAAGGCCGCCCCAACCGGGGAGGCCGAAGGGTCCAAGAAGGGAAGGACTCTCCTTCCGGACTGCTCCACCACCGCCAGCGATGGTGAAGACGAGTGGCTGCTCAGGGCCAAGCCCCTGGCGAAGTCGTAAGTATTCGGATACCAGAGTAACTCATAGCATACCTTTGTCGCACTGCTTCTCCTAACGCCGAATATGATTATGTAGACCGCCCCAAGCCCGTATCGACGTATCCTCGTCGGGTGGTTCCTTGGACTCGTCGGATATGGATAGCGATCCACTTCCGACCGCCTCCTCCCCTTTCCCTACAGACAATGTCAAGGTATTGTCTGAAGGAGCACCGAGCCGGGGGAGACAGTCCCGGAGGTGCCTCAAGGCGACCTTCCGGAGTCCAGGAGCAAAGGGAGCAAGACTCCCGGGGGCTCCAAGTTCGGCTCTCAGCAGAACACCGCGCCGGAACCTCCAGTGGTTCCGGACTCGGGCAGGCGGCCCCCTTCCAAAAGGGGCAAGACACCCATGCCAGTGACCTCTGTCCATCCAGAGGCATCGGACAACCTGTTGGGAGCGCTTCGAGGCGCTTCCATCGACGAAGAACACCACACTATTATGAGTGCGGTTATCAAGAAAGTTCAGTTTGCCAAGAGCGGACTGACTGAAGCCTGTGCCAGCCTTCTAACATGCTTTGAGGTAAGTATTGAAAATATAGGAAAAATATTACCGCATAGACAGTATCCCCTGATGCTCTGTTTGGTGTTCACAAAGAAAAGCCGAATAGAGGATCAAATAAAATATGCAGGAGTCTAATATAAGTATGCCTGTATGCATATGCGGGCTTCGCTGCTGACCTCTGCCGCACTGACTGCGGAGGACGCCGCACTGAAGTAGGACCTCAAGGGGTCCGAGAAAGAGCTCGGCCTTGCCAAGAGGCAGCTCGAGGAGAATAAAGGTAAGGAATACCTTGTCTATATATATAAAAGAAAATGTGGTTGCGAAATGACAAGATCATCATGAATGTGCCAGGGGCCACAACCGAGGTGGCGACCCTAACGCAAGCGCTGTCCGAGGCTGAAGACAAAGTGGCCAAGGAGCGCACCGAGCGGGAAAAGCAAGAGGCACGGGTGGGCGAGGTGCAGCAAGAGCTCCAGGCTCTTGTGACGAAGCACAAGGCTTTGGAGCTTGATTCAAAGACGTGAGAGTCTGAGCTTGCCGCGACCCTCGAGAGCGCAAAGAATGCCAAGGCCGAAGCCCAAAAAGCCCTCCAGGAGATTGAAGCGATGAGGAAGATAGCGGCGAGTAAGGCATTCAATATGCAAAGCAAGCATGTGCAAGTAAATTACTTGTTACTTACTCGAGTCCGGAGAGCTCCAGGAGCATTCGCATATTTGCCCCGTAGCGTGTCGGATGCCGCGGAATATTACCAGGCTAAGGAGGGAAGCTCGATGGAGAAGTTGTTCTGGTCTCAGTATACTGGGACCGAACACCCGATGGCTGTGAGCGACCAGCTGAAGCAACTGTTCGAGCTGCACAGGAGGCCGAACAGGCCATGAAGGGCTTTATAGTCCGGATGTGTCCTGGCGAAGCCCTTCCCAACAGCTACTTCGGCCTGGTGAGGCGGCTTGTGGATGCCTGCCCACGGCTAGAAGTCATCAAGCGGTCCGTCTGCATCGAAGGTGCACGCCGGGCTTTTGCCCGTGCAAAGGCGCACTGGGCCAAGATGGACGCCAAGAAGCTGGTGAAGGAGGGGCCGCCGCAGGGCAAGGAGCATCGCCACCCCGAGATGTATTATGAGGGGGTCCTGAAGGGTGCCCGTCTTGTAGCGGATGAGTTTGCAGAAGATGTAATATTTGAATGAACTTGCTCGTGTGATCCTGTATTATGAAAACTTGTTCATATGCGCTATGCAACGCTTGTTTGAATTTAAAATATTATGTTCTGTTCAACTATTTATCAAATCTGAGAGATGGCTAGTCGTCGGCTTCTGCCCCCATGCCACGAGTGGTGGGGTGTTCGGGATAAACCAGAGCACTCTTGTTCCCATTTTTGGGTCCTTCGAGGGAGGTGCTCAGCACAACGAACAAGGCAATTGGACTATAATGCTTTATCATTCTCACTTAGCCATAAAATTCTATAATTTTAAATTTTGGCAAAGCCCCTAGTATTCGGAAGGCTGAATTCGGGGCGCTATACACGCCTTAAGCCGGACAAAGCCGACTCCTCGCTCTAAGCGGCATAAGTCTTTAGGGACTTGAAACCTCTCGATCAGCGACCAGTCTCTCGCCTTATCATGACAGTCAATTTTAGCTTTCTCTACTGAGGTGCTTAGCCCAGCTGAACCGGGGCACAATCGCAGTAGTTCTTCCAGTGCTACCTTAGCCGATATAGCGGAACATAAGGTACCAAAACATGGGAGCCGGGCAAACCCAACTATTGACCCAAGACATGATTCGGAGCCGATGCATATAATGCTATAAGTTCGGGGTGCCGCACTGTCAAAGTGTTCGGACTTCTCACGCCGTATTATGGGGTACGCTTAAGCCCCTGGCGTATTGGCCATACCAGAGTGTACGGGTGCTGAATGTCATGAATGAACACACACACACACACACATATATATATATATGCGATAATAGTCTAGTGCTATGCATTGTTTATTCAAAAAGGTGCGTAAAGCAGAATGATACAAGTAGTGCGATAAGCAAAAAGTAGGACTACTTGACATGTCCCCTCCAAGGGCAAGCTAAGAATGGTATTTAAAGCAGGTATTTCACTCGTTGTCAGAGACCACATGGGAGTTCCGTGGTGCGGCGTAGCTTTCTGCCTCCTTGGTTGTTGCATTGTGTGTCTGGCAACCGTACTGCCGGACGGGGTTTCCAGAGATTAAAGTCCTGAAAGAGAGAAAAATAACAAAACGGGAAGCCCCTAGTGCGGTTGAGCCGCGTCTTGGGGCATGCCGTAGTCGTGCCCCCTCCCCCCTGTGCCAATGGTATTTTTAATGCATAATTATGTACGCGTGGCACGGATTTCGCCGTTTGGCTGGTGCTGGGGTTGGGGCCGCATTGCTATGCAAGCTCGGAACATGCCAGGCATTCTTGTTGCCGATTACTCCGGGCATGCTTGAAGGTGTCCGGGTCTTGAATCGCCGAACTGGTGGATTACCTTAAGCGGCTGCTTTGCGCTTCTACTGCGAGGGCCATAGTGTGCTCCTCCGTGCGGAGAGAGCGCTCTGTGTTTCCATTGACTGTGATGACCCCCCGAGGTCCTGGCATCTTGAGCTTGAGGTATGCATAATGCGGTACCTCATTGAATCTCGCAAATGCGGTTCGCCCGAGCAGTGCATGATAGCCGCTGCGGAACGGGACTATATCGAAGATTAACTCCTCGCTTCGGAAGTTATCCGGGGATCCGAAGACCACTTCCAGTGTGACTGAGCCTATGCAATGGGCCTCTACACCTGGTATGACGCCTTTGAAGGTCGTTTTTGTGGGTTTGATCCTTGAGGTGTCTATACCCATTTTGCGCACTGTGTCCTGATAAAGCAGGTTCAGGCTGCTGCCACCATCCACGAGGACTCGAGTGAGGTGAAATCCGTCAATGATTGGGTCTAGGACCAGTGCGGCGAATCCGCCATGACGGATACTAGTGGGGTGGTCCCTGCGATCGAAGGTGATCGGACAGGAGGACCATGGGTTGAACTTTGGGGCGACTGGCTCCAATGCATATACGTCCCTTAGCGCACGCTTCCGCTCCCTCTTGGGGATGTGGGTTGCGTATATCATGTTCACCGTCCGCACTTGTGGGGGGAACCTCTTCTGTCCTCCGGTGTTCGGCTGCCGGGGCTCCTCCTTGTCATCGCTATGTGACCCCTTATCTTTGTTTTTGGCATTTAACTTGCCGGCCTACTTAAACACCCAACAACCCCTATTGGTGTGGTTGGCTGGCTTGTCGGGGGTGCCGTGTATTTGACACGAGCGATCGAGTATACGGTCCAAACTGGACGGGCCCGGAGTGCTTCTTTTGAATGGCTTTTTCCGCTGATCGGGTTTAGAGCCTCTGAATCCGGCATTAACTGCCGTATCCTCAGTATTATCGTTGTTAATGCGGCGCTTGTTTTTGTTGCGACGTGACCTGCCATTGTCATCCTTGGTATCCAAAGTACCATGGTTCTTTGATATGTTATTTCTGCGAGCCAGCCAGCTGTCTTCTCCCACACAAAAGTGGGTCATGAGTGTCGTGATGGCTGCCATAGATTTCGGCTTTTCCTGGCCAAGGTGCCGGGCGAGCCACTCGTCGCGGTTGTTGTGCTTAAAAGCTGCTATGGCCTCTGCATCCGGACAGTCGATGATTTGATTTTTCTTTGTTAGGAACCGTGTCCAGAATTGCCTGGCCGATTCCTCTGGCTGCTGAATTATGTGGCCCAAGTCATCGGCATCTGGTGGTCGCACATAAGTGCTCTGGAAGTTGTCAAGGAATGCGGCTTCCAGATCCTCCCAACAGCCAATGGATTCTGCTGGCAGGCTGCTGAGCCAATGCCGAGCTGGTCCTTTGAGTTTAAGTTGGAGGTATTTGATGGCGTGTAGATCGTCACCGCGGGCCATGTGGATGTGCAGGAGGAAGTCCTCGATCCATACCGCAGGATCTGTTGTGCCATCGTATGATTCTGTATTTACGGGTTTGAAACCCTTTGGGATTTGATGATCCATGACTTCGTCTGTGAAGCATAGGGGGTGTGCGGCACCTCTGTACTGGGCTGTATCGCGACGCAACTCAAATGAGTCTTATCCGCTGTGTTCGGCCCGACCGGACTTACTTTTACTGTATCCGGCGTGACGGTTATCGTCTCGCATAGTGGCGCGCCCTCGCGATCCGTAGATCGATCTTGCATGTTTTGCTTTTTCCTCCAATACGTCTTGCAGGTCTGGCGTATTTCCCCATGTCTTGAAATTTTTATTTGATTAGCGTCGGGGTGCGGGCTGGACTTTTGGCTGGAATGCCTCTTTGTCACAGCCACGAGGTGGCCGATCAGCCGCGTCATACGCCGGAGATGTAGGTTTCGGTGCTTCCTCCTCCAGTCGGGGTAGCAACATGCGCTTTGGGTAACTCTTGGAGTGGCGTTCGAGTTTATATTCCTCGGCCGCAAGGACTTCAGTCCATCTGTCAGCTAGCAAATCTTGATCAACTTGAAGCTGCTGTTGCTTTTTCTTAAGGCTATTTGTCGTGGCTATATGCCGACGCTTGAAGCACTCTTGTTCGATGGGATCCTCAGGCACGGCGAATTCGTCATCGTCAAGGCTTGCCTCGTCTTTGGAGGGAGGCATGTAATTATCATCCTCTGCCTCTCCATCTGCCGCTCTCTCGGGAGGGCTGGCTTCTCCATCCTCCTGCCCTAAATCTTGCCGGAGGGGATTGTTGTCGTCTTCGGCACTATCTGGAGTGTTATTATCTCCTGTGCCGGTGTCACCGCTTTTGCTTTGGAGAGACTTAGAGCGGCGCCGCTGATGTCGGCGCTTGGGTTGCTTCTTGGAGGGGTTATCCTCTGCTGTCCCATTGCCATTGCCTTCTTTGGGTGCGTCCACCATATATATGTCATATGATGAGGTGGCTGTCCAGTGCCTTGTGGGCAGTGGTTCCTCTTTGTCTCCCGCATCGTCGTCCATACCGTCTATCGGGGGACTAATCCACGAACACCTATGGGACCGGCAGACCGAGTCCTTTCGGTTCGGCGGGGGCGGAGGTCGCACGAAGAGCAGATCGAGGCGAAGCACACGAGCAGTTTACCCAGGTTCGGGCCGCACGGATGCGTAAAACCCTACTCCTGCTTTGTGGTTTGTATTGAGTTCTTACTCGGGAGCGCGGAGTGCTACAGTACACACCAGCGGCTAACGAGACCGAGCCTGAGTGTTCTCTTTTTTCCGAACCCCCCTCTACGTTGCACATGGGCCTCCTTTTATATGCTCAAGGGGTCACCGACAGGTGGCAACGGAGACAAAGGGTAAAAATGGAAAGGTGCTGCGGTAGGTACAGCTACCTGCTACCGTGTATCATACCTAACCCTGACGGCAGGGGACAAGGGCATTAAATGCCCGTCTGTGTCGCCTAAACAGTGCAAAAGGGACCGCCAGGGACGCCACCGCTCGCCACGATGGCAATCTTGTCAGCGCCGCTCGCCACTGCGCACCGCTGGCTGCACAGCCTCCCGCCACGCACGCCTGGAAGGGTCCCAGAGCGACACGTTGGTGGATGTGCTGGAGCGCGGGCACAGAGTGGTGGCTTGCCGCGGCAAGCGCCTTGCCGCGGTCGTTGTCTTGTCGCGTCCGGGAGCTTGTCGCTCACCGGGCCTTGCCGGGACGCGAGGCGCGCCGCGGCAAGTTCCTTGAGATGCCTTGGGTGGCCTTCCCGGCAAGCTCCTCTTGCCGGGGTCTTGTCTCCTTAAGCGCCTTGCCTTGGTTGGCCTTCCCGGCAAGCTCCTCTTGCCGGGGTCTTGTGGTGTCTTGGTTTGGATACTTTGTTCTTGAATGGCTCCAAAGGAACCACGGAGGACCTTGGCGGTCACCCGGCAAGCCTTGCCGCGGGATGCTGCGACTGCCCGTGCACAAGTTCGGGATACTAGGGTACCCCTACTCTAGTACACCGACAGGAGCCCCCGGGCCTGGGCCATACACGGTGCCGAGCGCTGTTGGGCCAGGCCCAAAACAGGGCACGGGCACGCGCGGCCTAGGTTACGCCGTATCTCTCTCCGTATCCACCGCGCCCTCCCCGAACGGCACGCGTTGAATGCGGCGTCGTGGGAGAGATCGTGGGTGGTTTCATTATTCGGAAATGCGGAACGTCCGCCCCCTCCCTCTTTATAAGCAGGGGAAACAGGGGTAGTTCGTCCATTCGCCCGTTGCTGCTTCCAATCTCAAAAATCTCCGCCGCTCCCTCGTCTTCCCAAAGCCGAAAGAGAGCAGCGCTCCGCCCCCCATCGCCACCAGCACCACCAACGCCGTCGACCTCCTCCACCACTTCCGCCATGGCTCCAAAAGCCGACAAGGGGAAGGTCGTGAAGTTGACTGAGGCGCAGTGGCTTGCGGCGCTACAAAAGGAGCGGGTAGTCTTCCCCCCAAGCTTGCCGCGAGGGAGCTGAGGGAGAAATACTACCTCTTCTGGTCGACGGAGACACGAGCGCATCCGCGCACGAAGGTACTTCCCGCTGCCGCTTGGAAGAAGGCCCCAAACGGATACCCTTTCTTCGCCTTGTTCTTCTACTGCGGGCTCTGCCCGCCTTTCTCTGAATTCTTCTGCGATATCATGAACACCTACGGGTTCCATCTCCTCGACTTCACCCCCAATGCCGTTTTGACCATGGCAGTTTTCGCAAATCTCTGTGAAAACTTTGTCGGAGTCCATCCCAATGTAGCCCTCTTTCGCCACTTCTTTATACCCCGAGTAGAGATAGGAGAGCCTTTATCCGGTGGAATCGCCTGGATCTCAAGGGCCGGCAAGAAGGAAACTTATCTGGAGGGAGAATTCCGCGGCAAGTGGGAGGAGTGGAGAGCGGACTGGTGCTGGATTGACGAGGAGAACCCGCAGCCATTCACCACCCAGCGCCAAACCCCAGTAGCACGCGGCAGCGATTGGAGTGACGTGGCCCCGGAAGACGACAGGCTGAAGATTGCTGTCACCCGGATCCTACGCCTCAGGCTTGCCGGGCTCACTGTAGGCACTGTTGGCGCGGATTTTCTTCGCCGCCGCATCGCCCCCCTGCAGGAACGGGGGAGACCCACTTGGGAGTTCAAGAATGCGGCAGATATCATGAGGCTGCGGCCGGGCCTCAACTTCAACTTCACAGTTCTGGAGCTCAACGCGATGCTCCAGGAGCTGTTCAAGTACGACCCTCAACACCCCGAAGTTTTCAGGTTGCCGGGGGGGGGTCGTTCCGCTGTGTAACAACTCCGCGCTCGACCGCATCCGTGCAATGATGCCGTTGTGCGACTCGCATGGAATTGTCCCAACTTGGCAAGAGCCTGCAGACGACGTCGTGCAGCAATTCTTCGATGACTTGGTAGAAGTGCCGATCCGCTCCGACGAGAAAGATAGCCTCACCCGCGACACCACCGATGCGGAGATGGCACTCATCGCCACTAGGCTAGAAGAGGCGGCGGCAGCCGCAGCCGCGGGCGAATTTGGATTCACCGTGGAGGAGGCAGAGGCAGCAGAGGCGGCAAGCCGTGCCGAGCGAGGGGAGCCTGCCGGCGAGAAAGAGCTTGCCGGGCATAACGTCGAGTCGAGCGAGCCCGCCAAGGATACGAGCGGCTCGCTGGAGATCAACTCGTCTTCCTCCTCATCTTCAGACAGCTCGCCGCAAGCAGAGCCTCCATCCCCACCAAGAAGGCGTCTCCGCAAGGTCGGTGACGTAGCGGAGCGGCAGGCGAGGCAACAGTCGCCGCGCCGCGTGACACGCTCCACCGCGGCAAGCACTGTTACCGCGGGAGCGCCTCACGCTGCGACGGCAACTGGAGCGGGGCCCTCCCGGACCACCGCTTCTACTCCTGCCGCTTCTCACGCCGCGGCGACAGCCGGAGCGGGGTCGTCTCAGACCGCCGCCACTGCTCCCGCCAAGCGGCCAAGGGAAGCTACTCCTCCGCCTCCTCGCGCCGGACGTGAGCCAGACTTCGACTTCTCCGCGTTCAGCTCCGACGAGGAAGAAGAAGAAGAGTAAGACTCCCTTGGTGTACTTGTAGTTCTTCAATCCTTGCTGTTTGTCTTGTATCTCATTTGCTTGACTCTGAACTTGTTCCTTTTTAGGACTCTGGCCCAGAGAGCAGCAAAGAGAGCCAAAGTCCCGGTGATTGTCATCGAGGACGAACCTACTGCGACAGCAGGGGGTGCGCCCGAGACAACCTTGCCGGACCCGGCAACTTTTCTCCAGAGCAGCCCCCAGCGTAAGTATATGGTTTGCTTTCCGCTGTGAGATGCGCATGGATACTCTGTCTTTGCTGATATCTTACTGCTGGTTTGTGTAGGAGCAGAGCAGCCCCACCAAGAGCCAAGGGAGAATCCCCCGACAAGGGAGAGCTCTCCGGCAAGGGAGGGCTTTCCGGTAAGGGAGAAGTCTCCGGTAAGGGAGGGTTCTCCGGCAAGGGACAGCACCAGCGGCCCCCCGACGGTGGAGACCACGACTGCAGAACCCGGCACAGGTAATCCTTTCGCTTCAAAACTTTCCTTGGGTTCTTCTTCTTTTGATCTTCTTGGGTTTTTGCTTGACTCTTCTCCCTTTCCCGGCTGTCAGACCCATCTGCTACGGAGCCGATGGAGACCGAGGTTGCCGCCGAAGAAGCGGCCGGTGCTGACGATCCCGCCGGTGCAAAGGCTGCCAAGGCTGCCGCCATAGCAACTGGCGAGGGGTCTGGCGATCGCACTGACGGCCCTGAGGCCGCAGGAGCGCCAGGCGCTACACCGACCGCCGACCCGTCCGCCGCTGCCGCAGCGCCAGGCTCCGAAGAGCCCCAGCCAGGCGTCTACTTGAAGGCTGGCGACGACGTCTTCATCAACCTTCCCTGGGCATCGAGCTCCAGGGCGCCGGTCGAGGGAGAGATCTTCGACGGGGAGGTGCTTGCCTCCGCTGGGCTGACGCTGGTTGACGCGCCGAGCAGCAGCAGCAACGAGCCCGAGGAAGAGCGGCTGCTGCGGAAGTTGTTGTCGCTCTACCGCGCGCGGCAAGCCAAGCTGGAATCCCGCGAGGCGCTTGTCGCGAAGGCGGGAGCAGACATCGAGAAGCGCGCGGAAGAGCTCGGGGGTTTCCACCAGGAAGCCCTCCGGTCCCTGGCGGAGGAGCGGGAGCAGCTCGCCGAAGCGCAGAAGGCCTTCCTCCTCGAGAAGGCTGAAGTCGAAGAGCAACAGCGACTTGCCGCTGTGAAGCTATCCGCGGAGGAGGGCGAGCTGGCGCAGCGGAAGGTCAATCTTGACGCCCACGAGGAGGAGCTTGCCGTGCGCGAGGAAAAACTCGGCGGAGCCCTTAAGCAAGCAGAGGATGCTGCCGCAGTTGCCGAGGCCGCCAAGAAGGAGCTGGAGATGAAGGTGGTGCAGCTGGAGGCCGATCTTGCCGAGAAGGGCAAAGAGCTCAGCGCCGCCAAAGACTCCAACGCGGATCTTGAGTTGAAGCTGACCACTTTGACCAAGACGCTGGACGGCGCCAAGGAGCAGGAGACGGCCTTGAAAGAAGAGATCAAGGCCGACAAGGCGCTGTTGGAGAGTGTTGCCGCCACCCAGAATGCTTTCAGGGAAAATGTGGAGCACTGGACGGAGAGCCTCGTGAGCGCTGCCGCAGATATTGACAGGGAGTTGGCGCAGCTGGGGATGGAGGATCTCGGGTATCCCTCCGACGAGAACCTCCAACCCAGCGCCAAGCTCGTCTTGTTCTTCAAGGGCGTGGCGACGGCCCTCCAGCGACTCCGGGAGAGGATCCCAAAGCAGCTGGCCGACGAGTCGCGCAAGATCTGCGCGGGAGCTCTTCAGAAAGTGTTGGTGAAGGTGGCCTTCCGCAATCCGGGCCTCAACCTCACCAACGTCCTCAAGACCCTGCCGCCGGATGCCGATCTGGAGGCGCTCAAGGCCCTTGTCGCACCCATTGTGGACAAGGTGAGCGGGATCAAGAGGATCGAGGGCGATCGCGTAGATTAGGCCGCCCATTTCTTCTTTTCTTGTCGCTGTTTGTCATGCTATGAAAACAATCTGTTAGAGCCGCGACAAGCTATCTTTGTAATATAACTCTATTCTGGGTAATGATTGCAATGTTATTCCCTTTACTTGATTCCTCCCTTTGTATGTTTTTGCCCTACGCTTTTAGGGAACTTGCCGGTGCAGGTACCTGAGCCGCGAGCGCTGAGTGCGGGACGTCAGCAGCCTGCTGGCGGTGCCGCTACCGACAAGAAACCTTGTCGCAACTAGTTGCAGCTCACTTAAGTTGTTGAGCGGACTCGAAACAAAGTAAGGGCGCAACTAGCTACGAGTTGGTTCCTCCGCGCACAGGTTTTCCATACAAAGTGCGGTCGTTCAAGGGAGATAACTTAAAATTTAAAAAATCTGATTGCTCAAACTTTGGCAACTTAGCTTTTCTGTTGTTTGCTTCCCGGTAAGGCGAAATTTTCTTGAACGACGCCTGGTCCATACCATTATCTTCTCCTTTCCTCCCCGGCAAACTTGTGGGCGAGGGAACCTTCCTTTCCTTGAGAAAAAAGAAAGAAGAGAAAATAAAGATACGGAGCCTTACGGCTCGTTATTGCTTACCGTGGAGTAGGTGCTGCACAAAGTGTCAGATCATATATGCCAAAAAATAGAGAGCATGAAATTGACAAAATGTGCGGAGCACATGAGCTTTACTTATGCACGGGGTCTGCGCCCGGCTTTGTACAAAGGATTACATGCAACAGCGGCAAGACTTGTACAAAAGGTGGTTGCCGGAACAGGTTCCGGCAACCGCGCCTTACGGGTAAAACTTACGAAGATGCTCAATGTTCCAGGAGTTGCTCACCGGAATGCCATCTTCGGTCTCAAGGCGGACAGCGCCAGGCCTAGTGACTCGTTTCACCCGGTAAGGGCCTTCCCACTTCGGCGTCAACTTGTTGGAATTCTTGGCGGACTGAACACGCCGAAGAACAAGGTCGCCTTCCTCGAACTTCTGGCGTTAACTTTGCGGCTATGGTAGCGGCGCAAAGCTTGCTGGTAGCGAGCAGCTCGCACAGCAGCCTGAAGACGGTCTTCCTCAAGGAGCAGCGCGTCATCTTGTCGCAGCTGCTCTTGCTCGAGCTCATCATAAGCGAGCACTCGAGGTGACCCGTATACGAGTTCCGTGGGGAGAACTGCCTCTGCTCCATAGACTAGAGCGAAAGGTGTCTGGCCAGTGGCTCGATTTGGCGTCGTTCTGATCGACCAAAGAACCACCGGCAGCTCCTCGATCCAGTTTCTTCCGCACTTGTGCAGCCTGTCGAAAGTCCTGGTCTTGAGCCCGCGCAGCACTTCAGCATTTGCCCTCTCCGCTTGACCGTTGCTTCTCGGGTGAGCAACAGAAGCGAAGCAGACCTTGGCGCCAAGATCTTGGACGTACTGCATGAAGGTGCGGCTCGTGAATTGCGTACCGTTGTCGGTGATTATCCTGTTAGGGATCCCGAAGCGGCAAACAATCGACCTGAAGAACTTGACTGCTGACTGTGCTGTCACCTTCCTCACTGGTTCCACTTCCGGCCACTTTGTGAACTTGTCGATTGCGACGTACAAGTACTCAAAGCCCCCGACTGCTCGGGGAAAGGGGCCGAGGATGTCGAGCCCCCAGACCGAAAATGGCCAGGATAAAGGGATCGTCTGGAGAGCTTGAGCTGGTTGGTGTATCTGCTTGGAATGGAACTGGCACGCTTCACACTTGGTTACTTGTGCAGTTGCATCCTGGAGGGCTGTCGGCCAAAAGAAACCTTGCCGGAATGCTTTGCCGACAAGTGCTCTTGCGCCAATGTGGTGACCACATATGCCTCCATGTATCTCTGCCAACAGCTTTTGTCCGTCTTCCCGGTGAATACACTTCAATTTCACACCGTTGAGTCTTCTTCTGTACAGTGTCTTGTCGACAAACTGGTACATACTTGACTGCCGGGCTACTCTTTCCGCTTCTTCTTGCTCTTCGGGAAGTTCTCCTGTCTGAAGGAAACGGACAATCTGCTGTGCCCATGCTGGAGCTTGTGGCTCGACAACAAGGACTAAAGGCAAATCTGCGGCTGCGGGAACATCCGCTTCTACGGCGAGAATCTGCGGCTCTGCCGGAGCTTGACGTTCCCCGGCAAGCTTGCCGGAGCAAAACTTGTCGGGAGCTTCTGCTTCAACGGAACAAACCCTAGGGCTTGCCGGAGCAGATTGCTCCTCAGCGCTCTTGGCGTTGATCTCGGGGACCTTCTTTGCCAAAGGCAAATCTGCTGCTGCGGGAACGTCCGCTTCTACGGCGAGAACCTGCGGCTCTGCCGGAGCTTGACGTTCCCCGGCAAGCTTGCCGGAGCAAAACTTGCCGGGAGCTTCTGCTTCAACGGAACAAACCCTAGGGCTTGCCGGAGCAGATTGCTCCTCAGCGCTCTTGGCGTTGATCTTGGGGACCTTCTTGGCGGCGGCTTCGGGAAGCTCTGCCGGAAAATAGTCACCAGAAATCAACTTCCTCTTCTTGCTCTGTCCAGTTGATGGCGTTACGGACGGTTGAGTCAGCTTGAGCACAAAGATCCCTGGTTCCACAGGTAACTTAAGTGCAGCGCACTTTGACAGGCCATCGGCAATGGCGTTCTGAGCTCTTGGAACATGCTCCATCTGTAGGCCGTCAAAGTGCTCTTCTAGCTTTCTCACTTCGTCGACGTAAGCTTCCATCAACGGACTCTGATAACTCTTGTTCACTTGGCGGACGACAAGCTGTGAGTCACCCCGGACAATGAGCTTCTTGATCCCAAGGTCTGCCGCGATCCTGAGACCGGCAAGCAAGCCTTCATACTCTGCAGTATTGTTTGTTGCTTGCTCCTTGGGAAAGTGCATCTGGACTATGTACTTGAGGTGCTCTCCGGTGGGTGCGATAAGCAGCACGCCAGCGCCGGCGCCTTGCAGCGAAAAAGCACCATCAAAGTACATCAGCCACTCTTTGCTTGCTTCGTCGACGGGGATGCTCGTTTCTGGAATTTCTTCATCTGGTGTTGGCGTCCATTCTGCTATGAATTCTGCCAATGCTCTGCTTTGGATAGTTGAAGTACTCTCAAACTTGAGGCCAAAGCTTGACAGTTCCAGTGCCCACTCAACAATCCTGCCTGTCGCTTCTGGATTCTGTAGTATCCTCTTCAGCGGAAAGCGAGTGACAACTGTGATCTCATGTGCTTGGAAGTAATGGCGCAGCTTTCTCGAGGCCATGAGAAGGCCGAAAAGCAATTTCTGCACGCCAGAGTACCTTGACCTAGCCCCCTGCAGAAGGGAACTGACAAAGTAAACTGGGCGCTGCACCATTTTCTTTTGTATCTCCTCGCGCATCTGCGCAGATCCATCTTTGTCGGGACCAGAGCTTGCCGGGGAAGCCTCCTGCTTGTCGCTGGATGCGCCTGCCGTGGTTGCTGGCTCGTCATCTGCCTCCCTCTCTGCCACTAACGCAGCACTAACCACTTGATTGGTTGCCGCTATATACAGCAGCAACTTCTCTTGTGGCTTAGGTGCGACAAGTGTTGGAGCGGAGGACAGGTATCTCTTCAAGTCTTGCAGCGCAGCCTCCGCTTCCGGAGTCCATTTCATTGGACCTGCCTTTTTCAATAATTTGAAAAACGGCAGGGCGCGCTCAGCAGACCTAGAGATAAACCTGCTGAGAGCAGCCATGCAACCGGCAAGTCTTTGTACATCCTTGACGCGCTTTGGTGCTTCAATCTGCTCAATGGCCTTGATCTTGTCGGGATTGGCTTCGATTCCCCGCTGAGACACGAAGAACCCGAGAAGCTTGCCGGAGGGGACTCCAAACACACACTTCTCGGGGTTGAGCTTGAGGCTGATCTTGCGCAGATTTGCAAAGGTCTCGTCTAAATCTTGGATCAGAGTTGCCTTGTCCTTGCTCTTGACCACTATGTCATCCATGTAGGCTTCCACATTTCTGTGTATTTGTGGCTCAAGAGCGACATGGACTACTCTTGCAAATGTTGAACCAGCATTTTTTAATCCGAAAGGCATCCGTATGAAACAGTACGTGCCACATGGAGTAATGAATGCGGTCTTCTCCTCATCCTCTTCTGCCATGAAGATCTGATGGTATCCTGAGTATGCGTCAAGAAATGAAAGCAAGTCACATCCGGCCGTGGAGTCAACAATCTGGTCAATGCGCGGCAAAGGAAATGGGTCTTTGGGACAAGCTTTGTTAACATCGGTAAAGTCGATACAAAGTCTCCATTTCCTGTTCGCCTTGCGCACGACTACAGGATTGGCCAGCCACGTAGGATGGAGCACCCCTCTGACAAGGCCTGCTGCTTCCAACTTCTTGATCTCCTCTGCAATGAATTCTTGGCGCTCCACTGCTTGCTTCCTGACCTTCTGCTTGACGGGCCGCGCATGAGGACAAACGGCAAGGTGGTGCTCAATTACTTTCCTGGGAACACCGGGGATGTCAGACGGTTGCCACGCAAACACGTCGACATTCGCCCGCAGGAAAGCAATGAGCGCGCTTTCCTATTTAGGGTCGAGAGTGGCACTGATGGTGAAGGTACCACCAGTGCCGTCCTCCTTGGCGGACACCTTCTTCGTCTCTGGCGGAGCTGCCATTGTCTTCTTACACTTGCCGGTGGAGCTCGATGGTGCGTCCTCGACGGCAGCGCAGCACTCCGAAGAGGTGCGCTTGCCGGAGTGGGCATCAGAACTCTTGCCGGACTTGGTCTTCTTCTTCCCCCCGGGAGCTTCAACGGCAAGTGACTTGCGATCTGTTGCGGCTGCCGCTTCCCGGTAGATCTTGTCGGCGCAGATAAGAGCATCCTTCTTGTCGCCGGGGACAGAGATGACGCTTATCGGGCCTGGCATCTTCAGCATGTTGTATGCGTAGTGAGAGGCTGCCATGAACTTGGCGAGTGCTGGACGGCCAAGTATCCCATTGTAAGGCAATGGAATATCGGCAACGTCAAAAGTGACCCTCTCAGTCCTGAAGTTCAGCTCGCTGCCAAATGTTACAGGCAACGTGACCTTCCCCTTCGGCTTGCTCCTTCCCGGGTTGATTCCTTGGAATGTGCCGGTCTCTTCAAGCTCGCTGTCAGGGATCTGGAGTTTCTGGAGTACCGCGGAGGAGATCAGGTTCAAGCCGGCCCCGCCGTCAACTAACATCTTAGTGACCTTGAGGTTGCGGATAGTTGGTGAAACCAACATCGGCAAGCACCCGACCGCAGTTGTGCGATCAGGGTGGTCCTCAATATCAAAGATGATAGGCGTGCTGGACCATTTCAGAAGCTTGCGTGACTCGACAGGTGGTTCCGCCGCATTGACTTCCCGCACCCACTGCTTGAGTTGGCGGTGCGAAGTATGTAGAGAAGCACCGCCATCAACGCACAAGACCTCTATGGCTTTCTGGAACTCCTGCTCACTGGTCTCGACATCATCCATGTCTTCGTCGTCGTCGTCATCTTCATCCTTGTCGCGGCCGCGGGGAGGTCTGTCTCCTTGCCGCTGCTTGGCCTTGCCGCGGCGTCCTCCCCGGCCGGCGCGCTTCTTGCCGGATTCTCCATCGCCACCTTGGGCCCTCTCCTTGTCGCGTCGCTCGTATTTGGCTTTTTGCTGCTGGACAAGCTGTTCGACCTTCTTGCAGCTCTGGAGGTCATGGCCCTTGGTGCGGTGGATCTTGGAGTACTGCTTGTCGGTGCCGTCCTGCTTGTCGGTGACCGCCACAGCCTGGCAGTTGGTGCATGCGGCAATCTCCTTGCCGGAGCTACCAACTTTGGCTTTCTTGGCGCCACCTTCGTTGCCGGACTGCTCAACGACTAGCACATCTTTGCCTTTCTTCTTCCTGTTCCGCCGCCGGTTTTTCTTTGCCGGGGCAGCATCCTCGCTGTCAGATCCTCCTGCTCCTGCATTCTCTCCAGGGAGTTTCCTCCCTTCCTCAGCACGTGCACACTTGTCGGCCAGGGCATACAGCTCACTGACGTCTCTGATCTTGCACATCGCCATCTCCTCCCGCATCCTGCGGTTACGCACGTTCTGATGGAACGCGCTGATGACCGCGGCAGGGTGGACATCTGGGATGTTGTGCTGTACACGGCTGAATCTCTGAATGTACTTGCGCAGGGGCTCTCCTTCCTTCTGGGCGAGCAGATGAAGGTCACTCTCTTGGCCATGAGGTTTGTGGCCGCCTGTAAAGGCGCCGACAAACTGATGGCAAAGGTCTGCCCAGGAGGACATGGAGTTGTCCGGCAAGTGCATGAGCCAGGACCTGACGTTGGGTTTGAGCACCAGCGGGAAGTAGTTGGCAAGGATCTTGTCGTCCCGCCCCCGGCAGCCTGCACCGCGATGGTGTAGATGCTGAGGAACTCCGACGGATGCGACTTGCCGTCGTACTTCTCTGGTACATCTGGCTTGAAATTCTTCATGCTGGGCCACTGGACTTGCCGCAGCTCACGAGTAAACGCAGGGCAACCTACCGCGTACGGCAAGCCGCCTGGTTCCCCTGGCGCGTGCATGTCAACAGAGGGCCCAACGCGCTGGTCCGATTGATGTCGCGCTTCTCTTCGGCGCTTGATGCGTGTACGAGCGTCTTCTTGCTGTCGTTCATGAAGAACTTGGCGCTGATCGCGACGAGCTCGTGGATCTGATGACGCGGTGGAGTCGCTGTCGAGGTGGATCCGGCGAGTCGGCGATCTTGGCCTTCGGGGCGGAGAGTGCACAGTGGTTGCACCCCCACCGGCCTTGTCGCCACCGTCTCGTGCCTGCCTGGCTTGCCACGGCTGCGACGTGCTCGGCTGCTGTTGAGTGTCGCCGTTGGCGAAGCCGATGAGACTCTGAATGGTGGCCCTCCAGTCGTCGATCTTGTCTGCCGTTGGAGGGTAGTCCAGGAGCAGTTGAGCTCGCGCTAAAGCTTCTGCTGCAGTGGCGGGTGGCGGTGGCGAACGGTGCGAGGAGCGGGATATGCTCGGACTTCTAACTATGTTAGAAGGAGCAGTATCCCGTCCAGGCGACCGTGCCTCGCTCGTGCCAGCATGTTGGCGTGCATGCTGGTCTTGAGCACTCCGGGATCCACCAGCTCGATCTTGGTCCAGCAAACGCATGGTACTGTGAGTACCATGACGCTGCCGGTCCCGCGCCTCCTGAGATGGGCGCGGTGCATGTACGGACGCCGAGGTCTTGGAGTGCGCCCGGTCGTTGTGGGAGCCGGCTACGCCGCCGATGGGTAGCGCAGCCTTGTCCTTGGACCTGGCAGCACCGTGAGCTCCCTCGTCGACGCCCGTTCTTCCGCCGGCGTCTGCCCCATCAGCCGTTTGCTCCGGCGGTGGTGGGTTCAGCGCGGACGGAGCAGCCGCCTCCGAAGCCTTCTTCTTCGGCGGCATGTCGATGAAGATAATGAAGATCTAGCTCGCGCGAACGCCGGATCTGGTTCACACAACCTCGACGCCCCTACCTGGCGCGCTAAAGATGTCGGGGGACTGATCCACGAACACCTATGGAACCGGCGGACCGAGTCCCTTTCGGTTCGGCGGGGGCGGAGGTCGCATGAAGAGCGGATCGAGGCGAAGCACACGAGCAGTTTACCCAGGTTCGGGCCGCACGGATGCGTAAAACCCTACTCCTGCTTTGTGGTTTGTATTGAGTTCTTGCTCGGGAGCGCGGAGTGCTACAGTACACACCAGTGGCTAACGAGACCGAGCCTGAGTGTTCTCTCTTCCTAACCCCCCCTCTACGTTGCACATGGGCCTCCTTTTATATGCTCAAGGGGTCACCGACAGGTGGCAACGGAGACAAAGGGTAAAAATGGAAAGGTGCTGTGGTAGGTACAGCTACCTGCTACAGTGTATCATACCTAACCCTGACGGCAGGGGACAAGGGCATTAAATGCCCGTCTGTGTCGCCTAAACAGTGCAAAAGGGACCGTCAGGGACGCCACCGCTCGCCACGATGGCAATCTTGTCAGCGCCGCTCGCCACTGCGCACCGCTGGCTGCACAGCCTCCCGCCACACACGCCTGGAAGGGTCCCAGAGCGACACGTTGGTGGATGTGCTGGAGCGCGGGCACAGAGTGGTGGCTTGCCGCGGCAAGCGCCTTGCCGCGGTCGTTGTCTTGTCGCGTCCGGGAGCTTGTCGCTCACCGGGCCTTGCCGGGACGCGAGGCGCGCCGCGGCAAGTTCCTTGAGATGCCTTGGGTGGCCTTCCCGGCAAGCTCCTCTTGCGGGGGTCTTGTCTCCTTAAGCGCCTTGCCTTGGTTGGCCTTCCCGGCAAGCTCCTCTTGCCGGGGTCTTGTGGTGTCTTGGTTTGGATACTTTGTTCTTGAATGGCTCCAAAGAAACCACGGAGGACCTTGGCGGTCACCCGGCAAGCCTTGCCGCGGGATGCTGCGACTGCCCGTGCACAAGTTCGGGATACTAGGGTACCCCTACTCTAGTACACCGACAGGAGCCCCCGAACCCCCCTCTACGTTGCACATGGGCCTCCTTTTATATGCTCAAGGGGTCACCGACAGGTGGCAACGGAGACAAAGGGTAAAAATGGAAAGGTGCTGCGGTAGGTACAGCTACCTGCTACAGTGTATCATACCTAACCCTGACGGCAGGGGACAAGGGCATTAAATGCCCGTCTGTGTCGCCTAAACAGTGCAAAAGGGACCGTCAGGGACGCCACCACTCGCCACGATGGCAATCTTGTCAGCGCCGCTCGCCACTGCGCACCGCTGGCTGCACAGCCTCCCGCCACGCACGCCTGGAAGGGTCCCAGAGCGACACGTTGGTGGATGTGCTGGAGCGCAGGCACAGAGTGGTGACTTGCCGCGGCAAGCGCCTTGCCGCGGTCGTTGTCTTGTCGCGTCCGGGAGTTTGTCGCTCACCGGGCCTTGCCGGGACGCGAGGCGCGCCGCGGCAAGTTCTTTGAGATGCCTTGGGTGGCCTTCCCGGCAAGCTCCTCTTGCCGGGGTCTTGTCTCCTTAAGCGCCTTGCCTTGGTTGGCCTTCCCGGCAAGCTCCTCTTGCCGGGGTCTTGTCTCCTTAAGCGCCTTGCCTTGGTTGGCCTTCCCGGCAAGCTCCTCTTGCCGGGGTCTTGTGGTGTCTTGGTTTGGATACTTTGTTCTTGAATGGCTCCAAAGGAACCATGGAGGACCTTGGCGGTCACCGACAAGCCTTGCCGCGGGATGCTGCGCCTGCCCGTGCACAAGTTCGGGATACTAGGGTACCCCTACTCTAGTACACCGACACCGTCGATGTCTTCGGAGTCAAAGTCGAGCATGTCGGTTAAGTTGTCGACAGTGGCTACTAAATGGGTGGTGGGTGGGCGGCGAATTTCTTCGTCATCCGCATCCCAATCCTGCCGAACATAGTTCGGCCAGGACTCTCCTGACAAGGAGAGAGACCTTAATGAGTTCAGTATGTCCCTGAAGGGCGAGTATTGAAAAATATCCACGGAGGTAAACTCCATGATCGGCGCCCAATCGGATTCGATAGGCATGGGCGCAGGCGGTTCGGAGTCCATGGCCGGGAAAGGATCCGGTAGTTCGGCGTCACGGCTCCCGTGAAGGGTAAGGTCGATACTCGGCTCGATCGCCGATGAGAGTGCGGCCTCCGTGGGGGGGTCTATCCACCCGTCCATGGACGGTGCATCTGGCTCCGAATTGAGGGTCAGAGTGGTTGCGGGCGCGATCTCCTGAGCACAGTCCGAACTTGACCTTGTGGCCAGGGGCGTAACTCTCGATCTACTCTGGATGGCCAAGCGAGTTGGCCCGCAGTGCGAAGCAGCCGAACACAAAGATCTGTCCGGGGACAAAAGTCTCACCCTGAACTGCATCGCTATCGATGATCGAAGGAGCCATCCAGCCTAATGACGACGACACAGAGGAACTCTCAATGAAAGCACCAATGTCGGTGTCAAAACCGGCAGATCTCGGGTAGGGGGTCCTGAACTGTGCGTCTAAGGCGGATGGTAACAGGAGGCAGGGGACACGATGTTTTACCTAGGTTCGGGACCTCTTGATGGAGGTAAAACCCTACGTCCTGCTTGATTATACTTGATAATATGGGTATTACAAGAGTTGATCTACCACGAGATCGGAGAGGCTAAACCCTAGAAGCTAGCCTATGGTATTATTATGGGTTGTCCTATGGACTAAAATCCTCCGGTTTATATAGACACCGGAGGGGGCTAGGGTTACACAAGGTCAGTTACAAAGGAGGAGATCCGTATTGCCTAGCTTGCCTTCCACGCCAAGTAGAGTCCCATCCGTACACGGAACGAAGTCTTCAATCTTGTATCTTCATAGTCCAACAGTCCGGCCAAAGGATATAGTCTGGCTGTCCAGAGACCCCCTAATCCAGGACTCCCTCAGAGACCATCTTCATCCTACGCCTCCCACGGATTGATAAACCTTAGGTCATCCACTTGAGGGAAATTTTCTACTGTCCTACAAACCTGTGCACTTGGAGGCCCAACAACGTCTACAAGAAGAAGGTTGTGTAGTAGACATCAAGATCTTTTCTGGTGCCATTGCCGGGGAGGTGAGTGCTTGAATGTATATCTTTAGATCCTGCAATCAAGCCTTTTAATTTCTTGTTTTATCACTAGTTTAGTTTATGAAAGAAAACTATAAAAAAATGGAATTGAGTTTGTCTCATACACTTCACCTTTTTAATATCTTTCGTAAGTATGATGGAAAGGAAAACTGTGCTCAAGTGCTAGAAGAAGAAATCTATAAAATGTTTGGCACTAAATCTTTGAATGATGAGCAAGATTGCAATGTTGTTAGTACGAATTCTTTGAATATCCATGATACTAATAATGATTGCACTAGTTATGATGTCTCCTATAAACATGTCAATTTTTGTGGAGTACATTGGGTTTGTACGAACACACTAAATAGGGAGACAGATATTGCAAGAGGCATGAGAATTTAGAAGCTAAATGGTTGCAAGAAAGGCTAGATGATTGTGCTGGAAATTTATATTTCCTTAGCCGTACTTGTGAACTTTGCAGTGAGCATGATCATTTCAATACCCAATGCAAATTGTTTCATGATCGTATCGTGTCCAAAATTTTTGATGACTTGATTTCCCTTGCACATCATAATGAACTTAGTTTGCTCTTGGGTTATGAAGAAATGAAACGTATAACTAAGGATATTCCAAAATTTGCCCTTGATAGAGTTCTTCATTTTGATCTAGAGGAAATTTATATGTATTGTGCGGTGAATTGTACTGAAAATCCTTATATTGCCAACTACATAAAGAAAAGAAAAGAAATAGAAGATGAAGAGAATACTAATGAAAGGGAAGAGACTTCCCAATATCCTCCTATTATTTCTTATGATGAATCAGGTAATGAGGAGGAGCCTCCTATTCAACCAATCTCATTAATAAGGAGCTCCAAAAAGAGGATTGAACCCACACATGATTTGGTAAAGAAGAAGAAAAGAAAAAGGAAGAGAGGTAAAAAGGTACCCCTCCCAAAAATGGTGCTCCTATTACTATTGTGCCTCATGAAAATATAATTGTGGAAGATAATGATACTTCTTATGATCTTGAAAATCTTTTTGGCACTTGCTTGGAAGAATATGATAATTGCTATACTATTGGTGCTATCCATACTATTGATGATGAAAGTGATTATGCTTATGATACGAAAAGGCCCAAGCTTGGGTATGATATGTTTGATGAGGATGACATTTTTGAGAATATATTTTCTGAAATTAATGTTTGTCCCAAGCTTGGGGATGCTACGTTTAATGAAGACGATATTTTTAGTCTCCCAAGTTTTTATATGCAAATTTATAATCATGATAACATGCCTCCTATCTATGATGATTATTGTGATGATACTTATGCTATAAAAAGTAGTGATTATATTTATAAAAATTGTCATGATTATGATTACCCCTTTTATGAACATTACTCTTTTAATGTGGAAACAATTTATAGTATTCAAGTCTCTTATGATACTCCCACTATCCCGAATGAGAAGAATTTTGCTTATGTGGAGAGTAATAAAATTTCTATGCTTGTAGATCATGAAAAGAATGCTTTAGGTGCTGGTTATATTGTTGAATTAATTCATGATGCTACTGAAAATTATTATGAGGGAGGAACATATGCTTGTAGGAATTGCAATAATATCATGTTTCCTCTCTATGTGCTTAAAATCTTGAAGTTATGCTTGTTTTACCTTCCTATGCAAGTTTACTGCCCTTTTATAAAGCTTCTGATCGCGCTTACATAAGCTAGTGGTGAAGACATGGTACTGCCCACTATTCAACTGCTTCAGGTTACTCTGATAACCCGATTGTTGTTGCTGCTGACTCACCTGATGATTATACCCACCCTGGTTGCCCTGACTGCCTTGATTGCCGTGTCCAGTTTGGTTGCCTTGAAATCCTGAAACGGAGCTGCCACCACCATAACCCGGCCCATGAGAACCGCCACCTGAACTGCCGGGTGGTCCATGGTCGTATTGGAAAAGATTCGAATTTTTAAATTCCGACATAATAAAGCAATCTTTCCAAAGGTGCATAGCTGGCCTTTCTTTCGACCCGTGCTTTGGGCAAGGCTGGTTTAACAGGCGCTCAAGATTGGGACCTGATCCTCCACTCCACTGGGGAGGTTTACCCTTACGGCGCTGACCATTATCCTCGGTGTTGGTGTTCGCCACAAAATCCAAACTACTATCCGCCTTGCGCTTACCGTTGTTCCCATTACCCGCCGGGTTATGCTGCTGCCCCTTGGTACTGCCATTCCTCTTTCCCTTCGCCGGCTTTTCATCATAAGACTCAAGGTCCTTGGTGCTATCCGAGTTGGCATACTTAACCAGAGCTGCCATAAGCATTGCCATGTCATTGCAGTGACGCTTGAGTCTTCCCAACTTCAGCTTCAAAGGCATAAACCGGCAATTTCCTTCCAATGTCAAGACTACCGTATCAGCATTGATGTGATCTGATGAATGCAGAATAGCGGATACTGGTTTCACCCAATGGGTTGTAGACTCCCCTTCCTCTTGAACACAGGCGGCTAGGTCCACAATTGACATGGGCTGCTTACACGTATCTTTGAAATTCTAGATAAACCGGCTTTTCAACTCAGCCCATGATCCAATGGAGTTAGCTGGTAAACTTTTCAGCCAGGTACGAGTTGTTCCTTCCAGCATCATGGTGAAGTACTTAGCACATGCCACATCATCCACATCCAGCATCTCCATCGCCATCTCATAGCTCTCGACCCATGATTCAGGGGGTAAATCGGCAGTGTAATTGGGCACCTTATGAGGACCCTTGAAATCCTTGGGCAGCCGCACGTTGCATATGGCCGGGGTGAGACACGACACCCCCAAAGAACTGAAAACCAGACCTGGTTCCACCGAAGTGGTTGGACGAACCGGAGTAAGCTGACGGGCCGCGTATTGCGCTGCTAAATCGGCTTCTCGACGTGCTCTACCGTGATCCACCACATCCTGGGCATTAGCACTGTCGCCCGCCGGGTTATGCCCTCGCGGCGGGTTATGATTTCGTGCACTGCTTGACACAGCCGGTTCATCAATATGCCTGCTCTAGCTCCGACTTGGTGGGGAGTGGAATGAATCCTCTCGCGACTGTACGAATAAGCCTGCTGTTGGGTCAAAGCTGTCTGAAGGAGCTCTTTAGCCCGTCGTGTTTCACCTGCTACTGGAGACTCGCCTTCGATCGGGAGAGCTGCCAATCGTGAAGCGGCGGCAACGATGTTATCCAACAGGTTAGAGTAATGACCCGGAGGCGTTGAGATGTGCTGTGACAAGATATTGTTCTGACGAGGCGGATCCATCGTGCGTGGCTGAACCGGCGTCCCCATTCCAGGTGCCTCCACCCAGTTTACCACTGGCTGGCTATTGGTTCCTTCCCCTAGTGTATTGAAGAGATTCCTTCCCTCGTCAACCGAAGGTAGGTGAGACCAGTATCTTCTTCTCATGACATCGTTTGATGCGCTCTGATCCAGCATAAGCCGATAAGCCTGTGCCTCTAACTCGGCCCGCTCTGCGGCCATCCTGGTGTTCTCTGCTGCCAGATCTACCTTAGCTTGAGCTATATGATCCTTCAGCTTTGCGATTTTTGTGTTATGCTGATCCTGATTTGCCGGATTAACCTCAGCTGCCAGCAATGTTGCCAAAGTGTCGAATAAATCAAACAAAACCTGAACCGGTGCTGGCGCGGGGCCTCCTGCCCCCGCGGGTGTTGCAGCTACTGAACAAGAAATCATTGTCGCTGTGGTAGAAGAATGCTGCACCGACTGCGTACCAGCCATGAAAATTGCAACTCGGCTCGGCGGATCAGAGAGGTCCAGAATACTGTCACCATCGGAACCGCCACTAATCCGACCATCATGCAGCTGATACAGTGACTCGGTCTCTCCGGTTGAAGACTCGTCATCAGAGTAAACGACGGTTACGCCACCAGATACCGATCTATCCTCCGATTCCGCTCTGTGGATGACTCCCACGAAGGCACGCTTTACGGCAGGCTAAACTCGGGCACGTCTTGCACGCTGAGCTGTCTTGATGATGTCGGTGCAGATGTTCGGCTCAGGGCCCGGTTCGCCGATCTTGCCAATGAAGACATGTATTCCGCCAAAGGGGACCCGGTACCCGTACTCAATTGAGCCGGCCTCGGGGCCCAAGCCTGCGTCATCGATGTAGAGCTTGCCGTGACGACTCTTGGTCATCCGGCCCACAGCGCATCCCTTGAGTCCTTCGAAGCTACCCTTCAAGAACTCGAAACCATCATGTGATAGCCCCACGGTGGGCGCCAACTGTCGTGGTTTTGTCACGGCAGATGTCCTAGTGAGAGGACTTAGTCGTGGAGCCATCGCGACAGGTTAGCTTAAAGGGGTTAAAGTGGAACAAGGGACGCAAGGAATTATACTGGTTCAGCCCCTTACGATGAAGGTAAAAGCCTACTCCAGTTGTGATGGAATTGCTAGGGTTTCGATGACTAGGGAGCGAATCCGCTTTGCCTGGCTCTCGAGTTATTGTTTGTTGTCCCTAAACTACCGCCGGGTCGTCCCTTTATATTCACAAGTTAACGCCCGGCGGTTTACAGAATCCCGAGGCCGCCTCATAAACGTGCCCGGCTTGGTTTCTACCTTTCCTTGTCTTACAACATAAGTTACATATCATATGGCGGTTTATGTCTACGGGCCCTAATCCGCCTTTGGCCCCTGGGCCTTCATATTAGATCTCCTCTATAAAGCGCCTTGTCTTCATGGGCTTTAAACATGACTAACTCATTGTGGGCATAACCCGACCCCTCATGGCTGGTTTATACTTAGTAGTAATATCCCCAACATCCTTCATTATATTTCACTATTTTTGTCGATTGCACCCGTACACTTTGGTACGACTTAACTCACCAGGGGCTCCATTGCGCTCCATATGTTTGCAACAAGTTCGAACACTTTTTACAGTTTAATTCGGTGCCCCGAATATGGCAATATATGCATCAGCTCCGAATCATGTCTTTGGTCAATAGTTGGGGTGCCCGGCTCCTGTGCTTTCTACCTTACATTTCATCTTATCGGCTAGGGTAGTAAAGGGAGAATTACTGCGATTGTGTTTCCGGTTTATCCGGATAAACACCTCAGTAGATAAAGCCGAAAACTGACTGTCATGATGCGGCGAGAGCTGGTCAGCTATTTGGTGGTTAAACATAAATCTCTTGCGTTTTTTCCACATCAAGCGACGGATTGGCCTCCACCCGATCATGTGTCTACATCGCCCTAGTCTGGATAAAAAATACTAACTAGGGGCTGTGCCTACACTCCTATTGTCAAACTCCTATGGTTAAGTGAGGGTGATAAAGCCACATAGTCCAATTGCCTGGTTCGCTGCACTAAACACATCCTTCAAGGACCAAACTCTTGGGTCAAGTGTGTTTAGGTTCCAACCCGAACACCCCCGTACTAACTATGTGGGGGCTGAAGCCGACGACTGGCCAACTCTCAGATTTAATAAAACGGCCGCACAGGAGGAAATATTTAAAAAAAACAACAAACAATATATCACATATAGGCTTTGTTGCATAATACATATCCAGATAAATTCATTCAAAGATAATGTCCTTCGCACACTGGCCCTCTACAATGTGGGATCCTTCCAGGACATCATCGAAATACCGCTCGGGCGTGCGGTGCTCTTTGCCCACAGGTGGTCTCTCAGTCGCAAGCTTGACGACGTCCATTTTCACCCACTGTACCTTGACACGGGCGAAGGCCATCCACGCAGCTTCAATACAGACCGAACGCTTTACGGCATGAAGCCGAGGGCAAGCATCGACCAGCCGCTTCACGAGCCCGAAGTGGCTGCTGGGCATGGCTTCGGCAAGCCATAGACGGATTATCAAATCCTTCATGGCCAATCCGGCCACCCTATGCAGCTCGGTCAGCTGTTTCAGGTGATCGCTAAGGGGCACCGGATGCTCTGGCGCAAGGTATTGCGGCCAGAAAAGCTTCTCCGTTGTGCTCCCCTCTTTGGCTCTGAAGAACTCCGCAGCATGAGCAACACTATGAGGCAGATCCACAAACGCTCCTGGAGAACTCCAAATCCGGGTCAGTAAGAGGTACCTTTTCTTCATAAATTTGCTCTGCATAATAAAAGCCTTACCTGCCGCAATCTCCTTGGCCTCCTGGATTTCCCAGAGGGCTCCTTGGGCTTCAACCAGGCCTCTTGTGCGCCTTGACGGGCCTTAGCAAGTTCGGACTCTTGGTCCGCAATCTTGCACTCCAAGGACTCACATTTCTTTATGGCATCCTTGAGCTCCTGCTGAACCTCCCCGACCCTTGACTCGTGTTTTTTGCGTGTGGCTCATTCCTTCTCTGCTTTCTTCTAGGCATCGGCCAACGCGTTCTTGAGGGACTCCACCTCGGCCGTAGCTCCTATGAAACATCATAATAACATGATCAACAAAAACAATTCATATCATTTTAGATCTGAATAGGCCATTACATACCTTGCTTATCCTCTAGTTGTTTTTTGACACGGCCGAGCTCTTCATCGGCCTGCTCCAGACTCTGTTTCAGTTTGGAGACTTCGGCAGAATGGGAGGTCGCAACCAGCATCAAAACCTGCTTATTCACACAAACATATATGATTAGACTCCCGTGAGACTTATTTGATCTTCTGTCCGGCCTTTCTTTTTGAACATCGGATAGAGTCTCAGGGGCTACTGTCTGTACTACGACATTCTTTTTGCATAATTACATCACATATCTCAAAGCCTGTTAGAAGGCTGGTGTAGGCTTTGATCAGTATGCTCTTAGCAGACTGAACCCTCTCAACCACCCTACCCATAAGGATATAGTGTTCTTCTACAATGGAAGCACTTTGAAGTGCTTCCAGTAGAATATCTGGTGCCTCTAGATGGACAGAGGTCACCGGCAGAATAGGTGCACCTCCTTATTTCGAAGGAGGCTGCTTACCTGATTCCGGAGCCGTACGGGCCTCCGAAATAGTATTCGGCTGGGGGTTGAATTGGGTATGGCCCCCATCGCCAGTTTCCAGGGGGGTCTGCTCCCCCATGTGTCCGGCGGCCGAGGTATCACCCTCTGGAACCACCTTGATAGCCTCCTATACCTCTCCCTGGCTTGGGAGGGTCCTTCGGGACAACACTTCGGCATCGTCCGTAGTCTTGGAGGGGGAGGCAGGCGGAGGCGACCCACTATCCATCACAGTTGGATCCAGCGAATTCCCCGAAGATGTGGATCGCTGGAGGTGGACGAGAGCCGGACTGCGGCGCATGATTCAACATGTTAAAGCAACGAAGTAAAGGAGCTGGATATATATGTGTGTAAGTGCCTTTGAGTACTTATGATCCGGCCAGGGGCTTCTCCCTGGGACGCCACTCAGGGCTGCTATCGGTGTCCGATTCGGAATTGTCCGCAAGGGAGACCCTCCCTTTCTTGGACGCCTCCGCCTCTGCCTCTAGATCTGTGGAGGCTGCCCTTTTCTTCCTTCCCCCCTCGGGGGGAGAATTGCTTTCCTCCTCCTCCTCGTCGTTCTCGACGGGGGACGAGTGGGTTTCGGCGTCTTTGGATGTTGCATCCGAACTGCCTTTAGGGCGGAGGCCGCTTCTTGTCTCCTGCCCTTCTTCTTGGGCTTCTTCTCCGGCGTCTTGTAGGGCGCCAGAACCAGCATCTTGGTCAGAAGTGGGATAGCTGCGTTTTCAGGCAGCGGAGCCAGACACTGGATCCGCTCCACCCTCTTTATCCAGCCTTGAAAAGACGAATGGAGAAGCTTAGACATCTTCCTTGAATGCGTAGGAAGAGATACACCTTGAAGTAATAAGAACTTACCAGACTGGCTGGATGAGTCAGGTTGTATCTGTGGTCCTCGGTCGTCTTCGGCCACGAGTGATTGGCCTTGAAAAGCACCTTCCAGATACCTTCGTGCGTGGAGCCGAAGAACTGCTACAAGGTCTGGTGCTTGGCCAGATCGAACTCCCACAAATGGCAAGTCCGGCTTTGGCAAGGAAGGATCCGGCGAAAAAGCATCACCTAGATCACATTGACGAGCTTGATGTTCTTATCCACCATCCTCTTGATGTGCGTCTGCAGTGCTGACACCTTGTCTGACGACGCCCAGTCCAGGCCCTTATTTAACCAGGAGGTAAGCCGCATTGGGGGGCCAGACTTGAATTCGAGAGCCGCGCCCCAGGTGGTGTCGCGGGGCTTTGTGATGTAGAACAACTGCTGCTGCCACCCTTTGACGGTCTCCACAAAAGTGCCAGTGGGCCATGTGATATGGGACAGTTTGCTCACCATGGTGCCTCCGCAATCTGCATGTTGATCATCCACCACTTTCGGCTTCACATTGAAGATCTTTAGCCATAATCCGAAGTGGGGTGGGATGCGAAGGAAGGCCTAGCACGCGACAATGAATGCCGAGATGTTGAGGGAAAATTTGGGGCTAGGTCATGGAAATCTAGCCCGTAGTTGAACATGAGTCCGCAGACGAAGGGGTGGAGGGGAAATCCTAACCCGCGGATGAAGTGGGGGATGAACACCACCCTCTCGTTGGGCTCCGGGGTGGGGACAATCTGCCCCTTGGTCGGAAGCCGGTGGGCGATTTCCTGGGCCATGTACCCCGCTTCCCGGAGCTCCCTAATGTTCTCCTCCATGATAGAGGAAGCCATCCACTTGCCCTGCGCTCCAGATCTAGACATGGCCGGAGTGCTTTTTGGGGTGGAAA
Source organism: Triticum aestivum (assembly GCF_018294505.1). Taxonomy (NCBI): domain Eukaryota; kingdom Viridiplantae; phylum Streptophyta; class Magnoliopsida; order Poales; family Poaceae; genus Triticum; species Triticum aestivum. The sequence continues at coordinate 540,418,087 of NC_057806.1, read as the reverse complement.
GGATGGAAGCTTGGGCGCTGGAGCTCGAGAACGGATGGGAAGAAAGGAAGAAGGCGTGGGTGAAATAGTGGATCCTTATCCTCTTATAAAGGCAACGAATATCAAGCGCCTCCCCACTCGCCTTAAAACTTGCCTATTCCCCAAGGGTCATGCGGACGACGTGGTTGGATTACCCATGCCCGTATTGATGAGAATCCCGCGATAAGGGGACACGATCTCTGCTTCGACAAGACGTGCCAATGAAAACCACACCTTGAAACATGGAGCAAGAAGCTAAAAAAGGTTCGAAATAATGACCGAGCTGGGACGTTACGTCTCGCTACGAAAGTTGTCAGTAGATGGGACTTGTGAAATATTATACTCTTTGCGACTGTGTGTGGTGCCTATTTTGCAGGGCCGGACACGTTTTCTGTGTTCGAGGACTAGTTTGAAGTATTCGGAGGAGGAACCCGCCTTGCAATGCCAAAGACAATCTGCACACCGGACACATCATCATTGAAGCCTGGTTCAGGGGCTACTGAGGGAGTCCTGGATTACGGGGTCCTCGGGCGTCCGGGTTATGTGATGTGGGCCGGACTAATGCGCCATGAAGATACAACAAAAGACTTCTTCCCTTGTCCGGATAGGATTCTCCTTTGCGTGGAAGGCAGGCTTGGTGTTCGGATATGAAGATTCCTTCCTCTGCAAACTGACTCTGTAGAACCCTAGGTCCCTCCGGTGTCTATATAAACCGGAGGTTTTAGTCCGTAGGGGTAATGGTAATCATACATGCTAGACATCTAGTGTTTAGCCATTACGATCTCGAGGTAGATCAACTCTTGTAAACCCCATGTCCATCCAAGATAATCAAGCAAGAAGTAGGGTATTACCTCCATCAAGAGGGCCCGAACCTAGGTAAACATCGTGTCCCTATGTCCTGTTACCTTCGATCCTCGGACACATAGTTTGGGACCCGCTACCCGAGATCTGCCGGTTTTGACACTGACACCTGGTGCTTATTACGCTACCAATTTGTTATACTTTTTTCTCCATGTGGTCGCAGTGCCTAAGTAGACATGAAGATTTGAAAATAGTTAAGGTCTGAAAAAAGAGTCTGTCGAAAGAGCAACAGCTGAATGGTTAATTCTAGTACAATATATACGGTCTTTCAATGTGCATGAAATCATCACCTTTATATATAAATTCTCCAGAGATCGAAAGCATCGTACCAAGCCAATAATTATGTTCAGATCATAACTAAACATTCCGATATATAAGATCTTGACAAAATCCAGCAGCATTGATAAGCTATCCATGGACGAACTCTTCATTGAGCATACAACATAATATTGGTACCCAAAGTGTACTCCAAGATGATATAAAACTTATGCGCATGAATGAAAAATTACAGCTTATGATTACAAATGTGTAGATGATAATATATGGTACCTGCAAAAGTGAGGAGCCAAACACCAACTTCTTATGATCATTAAACGGATCATGAATTACACCCAAGGTCTCCAGTTTGGGCGCAGAGATGACAGTTGTTTGCCAAGGTTTATAACAATAATGAAGGAGAAACCTTTGAAGTGAAGGGGCATCTTTGATGATGAGTTGTTGTCCTTCAAAACAATTCCAATGCTTTTAAGGTGAGGCAACTTTATTTGGAGACAAGTGATAGGGACTTCTACTCCCAAAACAACCAGCAATCACTCTAGGGCAACTGGAGTGGATGATGTTGTGCAGTGAGGCCTCCGACAGATAAACCAACACAAGCGAAAGTTTTTTTAGCAGTGGGAGTCAAAGCATTTGTACCAGATCGTCTGGTAGATGCACTACAAAAAAATACACTTCCGTGATGATACGTGTTTGTCACAGTAGGTCGCTTTTTTTGTCATGCATGTACATCCATGACGATTTTATGACATAATCAAGATAGTCATACATGTGTTGTTGTAGAAGTGTTCCATGACATTACCAAAATTATCATCACGGAAGTGTCCACTTCCATGACGATAAATCGCGCGTCACAGAAGTGCTTTCGTCAAGGGTGACCGACACGTGGCATCCACCGTAACAGAACGCCGTTAAGCTATCCGGTCGTATTTTGCATCGGATAACCCGTTAACAGCCCTGACCAATGGGAATTTTCCACGTGTAAAATTCTGATTGGCCGAAGGGAACACCCGTCAGCTCGTCAGTGGGCCAGATGTCGCCCGTCCATTGGAGGAGACATGCCTATGATATGTCGACACATGGCTGGGCCCAATAGAGGCCCATATAGGTTACAAAGGCTGGCCCAGTCAAAGGCCCATAGAACTTAATCAGGTACTAGTGGGCCAGCCCAATAACGGCCTGCTTAATAAAGGCCCATTTACGACCTGAAGCCAGATCTGGCCCGTTAATTGTTCGCCCAATATTTGGGCCCATTTACGGCCCGAAGCCAGATCTAGCCCGTTAATTGCTCGCCGAATATTTGGGCCCATTTGCGGCCCGAAGCCAGATCTGGCCCGTTAATTGTTCGCCGAATATTTGGGCCCAACTACATCCTAGTGACTTTCGTCCTGTTAGGGGCCTGATGTAGACATGGGCCCATTTCATCCCGGTGTGACTTTCGGCCTGGGAATGGCCTGTGCTGCCCATGGGCCATATATGGTCTGACTAGACATCGGCCCACTAACGGCCCGTGCTAAAGGTGGCAACAGTTAAGCCCAACGTGACTTTGGGCCTGTTAAAGGCATGTCACGTAATTCGGCCCGTTGATGCCTGTGCTAAGCTTTCGGCCTCTTGAAGGCCCATGATATCAGTGGGCCAACTAAGGCACGAGATATGTTTCGGCCTGGTAACGGCCCGTGAGCTAACTGGGCCCAAAACGGCCCGATCTACATTTCGGCCTGCTGAAGGACCGTCGACGACTAGTGAAAATTGAGGCCCAACATGCATTTTGGCCTGCTAAAGGCCCGTGGTTTCATCTCGGTCGTAACAGGCCAGTACAATATTCAGCCTGTTAATGGCCCAACACTACCTGGGCCAAACTAAGTGCTGGGTCGACAAAAGGCCCAACTAAAATATAGGCTGGTGTAAGTTTGGGCCTGGCGCAATGTGTGAAGGCCCCAATCATTCGGGCCCAAGAAAGATGTAGGCCGGCCCAATTGTGGCCCGCTAAAAACCTGGCCCGTTAGAGTCGAATGTTTCGGTCCGGTCGACTACATCTGATTTTTTTAGATAGCGAATGATGGCAGTAACTAGTAGGAATTAAGAACAAACCTACTCTATACAATAAAGAAATTATGGCATAGTAACTAAGAATAAACCTACACTATACAATAAAGGATTTAAGGTATATTACATCCACTGGGCATCGAAGTTCGCCACTAGTGATCATAAAGGGCAACGAAGAAGCAGATTACAAAAACTGGGCACCATTGCAGCGTAACAAAATAATACTGAACCGAGACCACTTCCAAGACAGTTCAAGAAAGTTTAGCCTTGCAGTGGAACTGCTGCGCAAGCTGCTGAGCAAGGCTGTGAGACCGGCCTAGTATGCCGGTCATAGCTTCCAGGTGTAGCTGTTTAGCGATGAGGTTCTCATTGGTGTTCTCCGCAATATTTCTTAGAGATAGGACTTCAAGTCGAAGTTGAGTTGTAGAATGCCTTTCTGCTAGAACTTGGGACTGAAGAAGTCGAACTGATTCAGACAACAAATTTTGTGAGCTTGTCTGATTGTTAGTCTCAAGTAACTTGAACACTGGATCAAGACAAGAGTTTGGGGTTGTCTCGCTATCTTCAAGATGTTTTGCCTTATTTGCTGCAATATATGTTGGGTTTGTCTCACAGCCTTCAGCAGACTTGTGCATGCCATCATGCATATCACCCTGAAACAAAGCAGAGAGATGACAGGTTTTGCATGTGTATGAACAAAGATGATAAATGTTCTGTCAATTCTATCCAATTTCAAATTACAAAATAAAGAGTAAGTTCAAAATATCAATAGCATAATTTGGCATTATTCATAATGCGGGGAGCTTCACCACTCTACTAGATTACCATGTCAACATAACAAGCATAGATGAAGGGCAAAGAAAATCATTGTATCTATTTTGGATAATGTGCATGGCATGTTGTTCATATCATCAGCCACATCAGTAAGATAAAACATGAGATGACAAGGTGCAAACATGGGCTGATTCACCACACACTGGATTATAGATCCACAAAAACAAGCATACATATGGGGAGTATTAAGTAATGTGCATGGTATGAATACGGAATTTGGTTTTACAAGTAAAACTTAGAACTTACGGTTCTTACGAACATGCCACATTTTGGAGAAACAACAAACTAAATAGCAGTAAACGATAGGGATTATGAGCAAATTAAACACCAGTTGAGGATAAAGGCTTTAGAAGGACTGACTTACATTAACAGTTAACACCAGCTTTATAATGCCTTTCTTCATGTCAAGGGAAGGATAACTCAAGAATTTCAGCACGGAATCTTCTTCATAAGCATTGCCTGTACTCTACATTTTGTAGAGAGTAATTATAGATATGATAATACTGGAAGGGATAGAGGATAATGAAGATAAGATGCAGATTGATGCTACATAATCAACTACCAATCCCTGTAAGTACAAGCGTTACAAGACAAAATGTACTGACAAGAGCAATGGGCTACACTTCTGCACTGGCATTGTTTGTGTATTCTACTTGTTGGTAAGATTAAATATAGATCTGATCTTGTTTAGTAAATGGTGGGTGAGGGAGATAAGATGCAGAATGCTACAAAATGAACCAATCTCTCTTCCCATAATACAAGAGTGTTTTGAACACTGGTGTACTATACAAAACGTTCTTATATTATGGGATGGAGGGAGTAGCTGTTAATGTAAGTACAGTGATAGACCACGTTCAGTCCTTACAAGAGGAATGTAGAGCTAAACCTCTTCAAAAGTATTGGGTTGATTCTGAATTTATGTAAGAGTCCATACGGATCTTATAATGTCCACCAAATGGACGATTATGAGGCTAACATGTGCAGTGATGCTACATAATCAAACAACTATGAAAGTAACTATGGTCATACATGGCAAGAGGTACTCACAAGAGCAATGCAGTGTGAAGTATAGTTGCAAGATTCTGTGGTCCCTTGAGAACAAATGTTCTTCTGCTAACAGTTTTCGTACAAGTGAGACATTAAGGCAAATGCAGAAATGTAGTTCAAATTGTGATGTGATATCATATACAGTACCTTACGATGCAGCCGAGACCAATGTCTAACAAGATTATTCCAGTCACTATCGGATAAATGTAGCACCGGAGACTTTACAGAAATTTCGTTCAGAGGCTTGCCATCAAAGTGCGCTTGCCTCAGGTAGGAACGATACTTCATCAATGAGTGCTTGAAAAGTGGAACCAACCCTTGCTCGTCATCACAATCCAATTTTCTCCTCGCCTATTTAAAAGAATGAAATCTTGTGTCTTCTGTCAGCAGAAACATATGCAGTAATGACCATGAATAACATTAGTACATTACTTACGCGTAAGTTGCGGAGGAAGACTGGAAATTGTTCTGTGTTTGCGGTATAATCTTTCCATGAAGGAAAGATGCACACAAAGTTCCTGACAACAACATAAGCTTCATCTTCTAAACTGGGAAGAAATGGAACAGGGGTCCTATTTGCTGCAATTGGGCTCTCTCTGGTTCGAAAAGGGATTTGGCAATTGGATTTGGTGTACTCTTTGCTCAAATGGGGGTTTTGCGTCATACAGCTGGTGCTATGTCAACTGGCATAATCATACTGTTTGCTGCAGTTGGGGTCTGCTGAGTTGGGGCATCAGAAATGACCGGTGTAGTAGGGCTAGAGTCTGCTAGAGTTGGGGTATTTTGTGGGTCAGGTGATATTGCAACTACACCTAATGGGCTATTTGATTTATCAGGTGCCACTACCTTTTCCAAATACTTTGCTTGTGCTCCTTCACGATCAGCAATCACCCTCTTCCTTTTGAACGTCTGATACACAAGAACAACATTTGAATGGATAAATGTGGTATGATGACAGATGGAATATGTACTGAAAATGGATAGGCAGGGCGTATTCACATACACGATGTGTAAACTAAGCTAATGTCAGTTCAACAAAGTAGAAGCAATGCAAAGCATCAGTTGCAAGATATGTGCGAGCAATATAACCTTGGAAAGTTAGAGCAAGTACCTTGATGGGTGAATAAGATAGGGCATCTTCCTCTGACTCCTCCACTAGGGAGCTACATTGACTTAGGTCTCCCTCTAGCTCAGAATCATCGTTAGGATCATATTCTGAGCATGAATCTGTAGGTGGAGAGCGTTTGCATTGCATTGCATCCAGACTTGATTTCAGTCCCTTAATGCCAAGTTTGACAGCCATGGCATTGTTCTGCTTTATTCTTTTCATGCACGCAAGCTCATAATCATTATGATGTTCAGAATTTGAGATGAATGAAAACATAAAAATTAGTCATATTATCTATGGAATGCATTGCGGATTCAACTCGGAGAGTGTCTCCTTATAAACCCGTGCATATGCAAATTTCACCTCCCAACCATGCTGACCAGACCACACGTAGAAATACAAACCCCTTATGTCTCTATAACAGGGAGGCACACATTTCAAAACTGAAGTAGGAACTTTAGAATCATATGAAATTCGTATTTGAACAAATAAACTAAGCAATTATGAGTGGCGTAATGTTTAGCTTCAAGGGTGGAGTGTTGGTAGTGCGACACAAAGCAAGTAGGCATATTGTATTCCATGTAAAAGATCGAAACCTATGTAAAAGCTGGAAATGACACTTTCTTTCTATACAATGCAGTGTTCGTTACCCACACATGATGGAAGAGATGACATAGAGAAATACTATTCATGCATGTCTACGGTTCCAGTATTTAGAAGCAGGGTGGTCCACCCTAAAAGAGTATTGACAACAAATATGACAAGGCAAGCATAGATGTAGTGAATCAATCATTTACTTGTGAGCTTACTAGGACAAGTATGCAGAATTGTAACTGCAATAAGAAACCGTCCAAAATCTGAATGAAGAAGTTTGTCTAGCACTTATTGTTTGCAACTAATCGACGTGAATAGTTGGATATTATATCGAATGAGTAAGAAAGACAAGTAAAATTGTCAACAAACCTGGCTTGCAGTAGTAATCTGGGTCAATGTCACTACGACCAATAATCCAAAATGACTAGTTTCTGTTTCGAGGGCCGGAATTTTGAAAACCCTATGAACTTTAGAGGTACTAAAGATTACCGAAATACATCTGAACCATTAAGTGTAGGTAGCACTGAGCACACAACAAACCCTAATGACAGTCCTACCTAATGAGTAACGAATCAATTAGAAAATGGGTGATGAGGAGTGGCTGCTGAGTGTTGAGGACGTATCTCAGGATAAATCGGGTTGGCTTGGTGGGTGCTGCACGCCTGAGCCCTAAACAAACTGGGAAGGTAGGCACGGTGGCGCGCCCGGGCAGCGGTGACGCTGTTGGGCGAGCGGCTCCTAGCCTCCTGTTAGTCCGGCGTCTCCTCCGAGAGTCATGCCGTCTGGGGACGGCAAGTCGCCGACGAGGTAGGCGGCTGGGGGTGAGTAGAGATCGGAAGCACGCAGCAGAACAGAGGGGAATCGTGACCTGGGACGACCCAAAATCCCAGGGTGCGCCGGCCCACCGTGGGCACCCTGTAGAGATACACACCCAAGCGGCGAACATGCATTTTTGAAACTAATTTTGGAACATTTAGCTGACCAATTAAACAACTCTGTTTTAATAATATCAGATTCGTATTTGAACAACTAGGCTTGTTTAGCTTAATGGGTGGAGCAGTGTTATTATGACACGAAGCACGTATTCTGATCGTATAGTGATCATAAAAGGGGGAAACTCTAAGCATATTTTTTTAGCAAAAGAGGGTTTCCCCTCAGATTTCTATTAAAGAAACCACCACGGAACCAACATGATCAATTAAACCCTAAGCATGATCAATTAAACTATATTATGGCTGTGCCATGGCAGATTTGAAGTTGCAAACCGGAGAAATGATATTTAGCATCCATTGTTTGCTTCGAACTAAGAACTAAATTCTAAGAGCCGAAAAGAAAGTAGAGTAACCAAGTTAAGATCTATTTTCTGGTTGAGATCAAAAAGTTGAGGAGGTATGAAGTACCACCTCTCTTGCGGCGCCGTGTAGGCATCGGGGGTGCGATGGCTGTCGGTGGCGTTGAAGCAGATCTGCGACGGTAGACGGGCGCATCGGGGGATAAGTCCCATTGTGGTGGAAGAGAAGGTCGTGTGAGCATCCCCGGCAAAGAGGACGACGGCGCTGATGAAGCGAGAGGATGCGATTTAAGGCTATTGGTCCATCGTCGTGGATGAGAAACGTTCATCTCTAGCAGTGGACGACGCGGTCTTGGTAGGCGCTCCGGCATGGTGGAGGACAGTGGCGATGAATGTGGTGGAGGACGGCGGCGATGGATGGGGTGGCAGACAGAGGCTGGTGTGGAGGACGGCGGCGATGAATGGGAAAATGGAGGGAGAGGTACAGGGAAGCATGTTTTTGGGACGCGCCTGTCTGAAATATGGGAAAGTTACGAACTTAGCCCTCGTTTAAAATTGGGTCGTCTTGTCGGTTGGGGATAGGACGGTAATCTCGCATCTCGCCAATATTTGCCCAGAGTGATTTCGGGCGAGGAGAGGGTGGTTGGCGCCCATGGTTGGCGCCCATGGTGTATGAACGGGGCTGACAGGTAGGGCAGTTGTGTCACGTCTAAGTGAAGTTGCAAACCTGCCCCTATTGAAAATATTTGCCTACATCGATTTCGGCCGAGTTGAGTTTGTTCTGCCGCCCACCGTGTATGAATGGGGAATGGAGGGAGAAACATTGGTCTTTTGGACGAGTTTGAATCAAATGAGTTTTGCTGCCCATGTTTGACGCCCACCGTGTCGGAATGGGCTCAGAGGCGGTCATGTCACGTCTAATTGAAGTTACTAACCTACCCCTATTTAGAGCAGTGGAAATCGGGCCGATGGATTTTCTGTGTAATGGGTAGACAATAATTTCCATCTCCCAAACACTTGGCTTCGGGCAGCCGACGTGGGAGTGGAATTTTGCTGCTTCTTTCGAATTTTGGGACAATAAGCATCCACGTTTACCCTGGCAAATAAATTCAAATCCATTTTGTATTCCTATATGAATCTTTATAAATCATTCTATGTGTTTTTATATGTCTTCAAAAGGACGACAAAGATGTATTCCACTGTCATATATGAATATGGTTTACAAATGCCAATACTCAAATTCAAAAACTAGAATCTAGTTTAAGGTGAATTAGAATATTTGGAACACTTCATGTCCAACTCAAATGTCACACACAGCATAATGTGTACTCCCATTTAGATATGTACACAAGCGATGTATCAAGATTCAAATACCGAGTCAATCAACCAAGAATGTACAGAACTAACACACATATAAACACTTATAGAGTATATGGACCAATAATATCAACTAACATATATAAGCCAGGCCGCTGTACTTTTTTTGGCTACAACATCATCCTTTTTTTTAGCCAGCATCTTGGCCCTTTCCGATGTGTGCCACTTATGGTCCATCTATACTACTACTATTGTTGAATGCACATTCAGCCCGATTGGCATATTTGTAGGTCTGGCACAACAATCCAAATGAAATGTCTCCGAGTCTTATCAATTAATACAGTCTTGTGCTCAAATAAAATTACAAACCAAAAAAAAACAATTATTACATGATCTCTAAAACAAATGGTTTGATTGATTACATGAACAGACAACACAAAGGTTATTCAACTATGGAAAGAACATTTCACCTATGATTTACCAAGTAGGAATTTAATTTCCTTTTTTCCTTCAGGACCTTAACAGTCTGGTCAGTCTCAGCTAGCTTCGTTTTGAAATCCACCAAATATTTAATGGTTGTCTTGAGTACTGCTTGTGATTGTGCTGTTTGCTTCCTCAACATGTCAACTTCATCTCTAAGTGCAGAAGCAGAATCTCTTTCTACCACTAGTTTAGCCTCTAGAGCATCAGCAGTTGGAAATTCATAATGCACGATTGGGCCGGTGCCACTACTGTGGGATTATGCAACGTCCATGGGGACCTCACTCTTTGATCTTGGACTAACATGTTTTGCCATTAAAGTTCCGACTGGATTCAGAAAAGTTGAAGTTAGCAAAACATCTCAACTGGGAGTTATAACAGCAAACCAGTTAAACAAACAAGGAATTAAAGAGTTTCAATTGGATGCTGAAAAGTAGTTATTAACATCATTGTATCCCGTTGTTGCAGCAGCAAAGAAGTTAAACAAACAAGTAGATATTTAAGTTAAGGCAAACAGGTAATTCTTAACAGTAAGTATCATACACATAGATAGGCGCAGTCTACAATATGATTAACAGGCTGTGCCATTATGTAATCAGTAGCAAACTAAATTAAGCCAAGCAACATAATTGAACAATTTTGCAATAAATGGCTAACTAAAATTCCGAGAAGCAGGTAACTGAACTTATGCTAGTTCTTTGTACAGGCACACTTCAACTTCTTTTTCGCTTACAAGGTTGTACGAAGGAGTCCATGGCATCAATTGCTTGGATATGCAGTCCCAATACTTCTTTCTTCCCGCACTGCATGGGTAAGTCGAATGGTTAAGTTGGTAAGATGGTGCGTCCTTGATATGTTATATGAGGACGTGTAGTCAGACTAGTTGTAGCCAAACACATCACACTGGCTTTTACTGTATATTTCATGCGATTACTTTTGGCATATCAAGATCTATGCAATCTACAATAGGATGAAAAGACTGGCATCCTTCACATTATTGGCGAACTCAGTTCATAGAAACAAGCAATTCAACCATTCTGTGGGTAAATCAAAAGTGCCACTGGAATATTTTTCACTATCCAATCATACACACAAAAAGGGCGACGCCACCATAGGGGCTAGTATGGGCGGCCGCCTCAGGTGGCTGGAAAGTGTGCACCTAGTTTGAGTCATCCAGGTTGGCCCATGCTATTTTTGTTCGTCCCAACGCACGAGCAGGCAATGTAAAAAATAAAGAAAAATGTTTCAATTTTGATGGGCCAATAACATAAGTGCAAGGCAGGCCCTATAGCAGGCTCACGGCCCAAACGAGCGCCTCCCATATCGATCGACAGCAGGAAAAATCCCAATTCATTCGCTCCAGCCTCCATTCTGGTTCGCTCCTAACCTAGCCGCCGCTCGACACACCGACACAGCACTTCCTCGCGCCCTTGTTGGAGGGAGGTCGCCGGGCTTCAAGCGAACGAAAGGACAAGAAGATGAAGATCCAACCCTAGGTGTAGCCTGCGTGGGAGGCAGCGGTGGCATCACGGGCATGGCTTCGAGCTTGCGCAAACGGACAGTCGTAGCTTGCAAGAGTAGCATGCACAATGAGCAGGTACATCACATCCCTGATTATATCTAATTCAACTCTTCAATTTCTGGCCAATAGTTAAACCTGACGGTGTTGTAAAATTGCTTGTATGTAGGGAATCTATGAGAAAATGAAACCAATTTCTACTTATTTTATAACTCCCCCAATCAATACTGAACTAACTGAATCTGATGTCACTACTAGGGAAAAGCCTAGCAGTAGCACGGGTTTTGGGTGTATCAGTAGCGTGGGCGCCGGCGCTACTGATACGGCGCCACAGCTAACTTGTACAGTAGCGCGTGTTGACACGCGCTACTGCTATACATAGTTAGCTGTAGCATACGTTGCAGCACAACGCTACTGCTAATTATCTGTAGCGGGTCTTATACCCCGCGCTACTACTATTACTTTCAATAGCAAAAAAAATATCTCAATCCCGTGCGTGTTGTCAATGGCAGCATTTGTTCGATCCAGCGATGGTTGGGGTCGCCATAGGCATGAACGAGCAGCGACAGACCAGATCCGGTGGTGGCTGTTGGAGGAGGGTCTGTTTCCATGGAAGAGCAAGGCAGCGGCGTGGGGCTCCTCTTCCCAACCATGCCAGATATGGTCGTCCATGGCGACCACCTGCACGGGCATGGACGTGGGATTGTGAGTCAAACCAGAGGGAGAGAGAGAGAGAGGTAGAGGGAGAGAGAAAGAAAACCGAGGGAGAGAGGAAGGAGATGGAGGGAGTAGCGGGGCTAGTCACTGGTGGTTAGGTCTCCGGCGTGGTGGCGCGAGGCGGCGGCCTCCTAGACGCCGGTGGAAGACCAGCGAGCTCCTAGACGCCGGTGGCGCGAGGCGGCGCCCTCTTTCGGTGCCATGGAGGAGGAGGGGCACATGGGCAAGAGGTCAATTTGAGAACGTATGGAGAGAGAGAGGAGGGAGTGGCGGAAGAGAGGAGGGATTTGGGGGAGGGGGAGGACGGGTGGGGAAAAGGTGGTGGGTGCAGATTAGCAGTAGCGCGGTACATAAAACGCGCTGCTGCTAAGAAAGTAGCAGCAGCGCGCTTTCGGTACAAGCGCTACTGCTAACCGGGACCAAAAGTGTGCCCGATTTAAAAATTAGCAGCAGCGTCCTTAGAAAAACCGCGCTACTGCTACAGCTATAGCAGTAGCGCGACTCGCGGCACCGCGCTGCTGCTAAATAGAGTTGGGTGGGCACTGTCGGTCAATATTTGTAGCAACGCGGGTTACGCCGAGAGCGCTACTGCTAAGCACTTGTCAGTAGCAGGTTTTCCACACCCGCGTTACTGCTAATTAGCAGCAGCGCTCCTTTTTGAGACGCGCTGCTGCTAAGATTCTGTGTATAGGGTTTTCCCTAGTAGTGTGTATCTAATCAAGTTTTCGGTGCAAACATACAAGCTCATGTTGTTCTTGAGCCTGAAGTGTCTAATGAACAGACTACTAATGAAGGATTTGATGCAAACATTTTACATGCTCTTGGTGATGAACATATAGTGTCTAATGAGGGATCTAATGCAAGCATTTTGCAAGCTCATTGAAGGATTTAATGTCTAATGATGATCTACTATGTTGAGAGAGACAGAGATTTGCACGCATTGATGACAAGCAAATTATAGTGCATTTTCATAGCTTGAGAAAACGTCGAGGCCATCTACCAGAAAGTCCCCGTATCATGACAACATAGCATAAATACTTTTGTAATCTATTGTTTGAAACTATTGGCATACTTGTGCAGGATAGATATATTGATATGCAGTTTGCGCACTGGTTATATGTGCAATTACACTTCGATATTTTCAGCCAGAGAACGAATAATTCAAGCAGGTACAAACCATGTTTGTAGTCCTTGTACGCCATGTTGCATTTTGTGTGTTTTGGTGCTTGCATCATTTAGTGTTTATAATTTGAACTACTTTGGATCATTAGCTGGTTTTCAAAGTGCATGTAGCTTCACATTTCTCAAGTTATGTTGATTTCCAGAGTGCAAGTGCCTTCATATTTTTTAAGTTAAATGTTCGCCCTGGTAACTTGAATTCGTGGATCAGTCACTGCACACAAATCATACACGAATGCCAGTACGAATTAAATGAAATACAGGGACTTACGCTAGCTCGTTGTATAGGCTCACTTCAGCTCTGCTTGCGCTTGGGATGTTCCATGTACAAGTCCATGTTAGCACTTGCTTGGATGTGCAGGCCTTGTGCTCCTTGCATCCCCCTCTACATTTTTGACACGGCCAATGGTTGATCAAATAAGAGGAATCGACCTTGATGTTGTACCGGAGGACAGATACTTACAAGGTTATATGGGTGTGCAGGATGTGTACCAGATCCCGTAGCGCCGTCATGCTTCGCTAAAAATGGATTTGCTTGTTTGAGATGATATCTCCAGAAGAAATAAGATTTAAAGTCAGAGTTGCATAGGCGTGTAAGCTAAGAGAGCAATGAAAGGATATCCAAACATCGTCGGAACAGTGCACAAGGGGGTGATGTGTGGATACCTAGTTCGGGCCGGCGTTTGGGCATGCTCGCCTAGCTAGAGTGCAGGTCACTTCAGAGCGGTTGAGGGTGATGCACTGGCGTTGGCTGGCCGCGCATGGATGCAGATCTTGAGTGGCAGCGAAGCGCTACGATGCGGTGGACGAGACCGTTGGTGAAGCCCCAACGGCCTCGGGGGGCGGAGGTGCGATGATGTGTTCGGTGAAGTAGCCCAAGTGAGCTAGGAGACGGCGTCGGTGAAGCGCACCTGATGTGGTGGAACTCGGTGTCTGTGAGGCACGTTGGTTGCGGCGGCCGACGTTGTCGGTGGACCACCCGGTGCGGTGGACGAGGGCGTAGATGAGGTAGCTCCGGTGCGGTGGTGAAGCGCAACTGTTGTCTTCATCGTCGTCGTCCGGCACAGAGGTGGGGAATGGTGGGGAAAGAGACGAGACAAGGGGTGATTCGAGGGTTGGCGGCGAATTAGGGATTTGAGCAATTTGGGCGCGGATGGGGACGGTGGAGAAGAAAGATATTGTAGGGCTAGAATTGGGGCCACCAGATATTTTAATCCAAAACGTGGAAGCGCGAACTTATATTGTCGTCGTCCTTTTTTGGGGGGGAGGGGGGTGGGTGGCTGGGTGCTACGCGTCCGTCCAACACATGCGACCACCCTGATAGGACTATGCTTTGGTGCCTTAAGGCACCTGCCTTTGTGTCCATGACATGTGGGCCCAACAGGTGGCTGGCCCACATGTCAGTGACCCAAAGGCAGTTGCCTTTAAGGCACCAAAGCAGCGTCCACCCCGACATGACCCTGGTCTGCCTGGTGCGCCTACATTTGAGAATGCAAACGAATCTGTATGTATTACCATGCCCGTGTTTTCCTTGCAATAATTAGTCATTTGAAACGAGATACTCCATCCATTCACTTTTGTAAGTCGTTTCAGACAACTTAAAATGAATTGTTTTGCACATTGTCTGAAATGTCTTCAAGGTCTTATAAAAGTGAACAGAGGGAGTACTATAAATTAATTAATGAGGAGTTATTTGAAAAAAAATCGAAACGGTACCCACACTAACGTGGATTAGAGTGTGTGTCACATAATTAGTTATTTGAATTAGAGTGTGTGGCACATAGTTAGTTATTTGAATTAGAGTGTGTGTCACGTAGCGATCTCCAATTTAACATGGATTTTGCATTTCACTATATCCACGCTACTTTTTAATACAAATTCATATGTATATGATGAACACCATGGTAGTGAGAAAACTTTTGGATGGATTCAAACATATGACCTACAAAGTAGCACAACAAACTGAGTCAATGTCAACTTTTCAAAACTTAGTATGGCACGAATTCGAAATAATTACCCGTATGCCTGGTCCTCGGTTCAAATCTTACAATGTACGCCGAATTTAAACATCGATATTAAGTCTCGTACTATGTACATTCAAATGTTGTTTTTAGCCCCCCTCCCTGCACAAACGCTACATACTTCCTGTATTGGTCAATCTTCCTCTCCTAACCACCTTACGAAGCTATCGGTTTCCAACACACGTTCATTCTTTCTCTCCATGTTTCGATCTCTAAGTCTCTCAACTACACAACCCCTTTTTCCACTATGTTACCAAATGTATTTACCTCACACACCCGACATTGCACCCCATGCCGAGCTCTCTCTCTCTCCCCCTCTCCCTCTCACCCTCTCGCGCTAAATACATGCATTGCCTATCTAGCCCCCCAACCTCTCGTGCACACGCACGCACGTTGTATATCTAGGTCACTCCCTCAAGACTGTCTCACTCTTTCTTCCGCCCGGCGGGCCACACTCGCTCAATCTCGCTCTCTTTATCTGAGTCTCGTTTAACCTTGTTTTCTTTCACACACAAATGATATATCTCCCTGTTCGGGCCTCGATCAACACACTCTATACTCTCTCACGCAGATTGTCTATCTAGGTCAGTCCATCCAAGCCGCCGTCACTCTTTCGACCTCATGGTGGTCCATGCTCACTCAATCTCTCTCTCTCTCCGTATGTCTCGATTGACCTCGCTCTTTCTCGGACAAAAATGATATATCACCATGTTTGAGCCCAATTCGACCTATTCACATTGTATACTCTCTCACGCACATCGTCTATCTAGGTCACTCTCTCCAACCCGTCTCACTCTTTTGATCGCACGGTGACCGTATGTGATCGGTTGACCTTGCTTCCTCCCACGCACAAAAAATATCTACACGTCTGTGACTGGATCATCTGTCAAGCTCTATCTTACAGCCCTCACCCTTGCCAAAAAGCTCAATCGGACAATATCTCTCCAGAGCATATATATTTGTTCAATGAATGTCGGACCACACTCACTTTGTCTCTGTATCTATATGTCTCTCGATTGACCTCGCTGTCTCACACTGTATCTTCCACGCGTTGAAGCTACTACTTCTCCATCCCTCGCAAAGCCGGAGCTATTTACATTGCGAGGGGCACTCCAACCTTGGATTAATTTGTGTAGGAATTTATTCCGGTCGGTTTAGATTATATTTTCATAGCATTCGGCCCACAACTACTCCAAACACTGTTGCAACCCACGCAACTCCCCTAGTTGATTTCCCTTAGGCTCGGTCATCGCTCTCTCGCACGTCCTTTCTCGCCTTCAACGTCGCACCATGGTATTATTGAAAAAACTATGTTGTACTCTTTAATTATTATAAATAAGCTACAAAACTACACACTGATAGTCCACTTGGAACGGAACAAATTTCGACCCACAAATTAAAGTGCTACAAACTACACACCGAGGGACCCACATGTCATGAAACAAATTTGGACCCATATACAAATTAAAAAATAAAGGACGAGGATCGAACATGCGACCGGACCTTCAAGCCGCACGTCAATAGGCAACATACGTAGAATAGCAATGTTTGTTGTACCCCCTTTGTTCACATAATGTTTTTATAATACCACAGCCTAATTAATGGATAACATGTAATATTATTTTTAGTACTATTCGCCTTCACTTACTGGTGGGTTACATGTGTGCTCTCTCTCCTCCCCTTCTGCGTTTAGACGCATGGGCAAACAGGAAGAACTCACGGGCGATGTTGCCGTTGACCATATCTGGACGTGTTCACAAGTCACGGCACCAGTTTCAGCAGCACTAGTTAGTGTGTACGTGCAATGCACGTTAATTTGGAAGTATATTATGTGCATGCGGATATTAACTACTAGGATATTATTTGCATGTTGTCATGTGATTAGCACTATTTTTGGCATGAAATTAACTGCACGCTAAACGTGTTGAGCACTCGACATTGAAGTAGTCTAGGTCGTTGGATGACAAGGAATACATGTGGCTTGATGACGTTTTATATTTCATTTGATACGGCTGTAGCAGAATATTCAATCGATCAAACCATACATTTCGTTCAGTCTGACTCTGACTTTAAATTATACGACGATCGATATAAAATAAATGGAAATGATAAACGTTTGGATTTTAAGCATGGTATTCCAAATGTTTTTCATGGCAAATTTAGATTACACGGCAGCGGCGGGGGCATCTCACGGTGGGAAGCGGCTCCTCTCCCGTGCTCTGTGTGTCATCGGGCCACTGACCAGCGGCGACGGCGGCGTCTTGCGCCGTTGTTGGCGTACTCCTGGACATTGGCCTAGCTTCATGGAAGGCCAGAATGTTCTGGACTTCGGAGCGAGTCAACTGGCGGGAGGAGGCGACTGGCGTTGGTGCAAGGAAGCGGTCGACGGCAGCCATCCATGCCGCTAAGGGGGGCACTGGCACCCGCGCGGGGACATGCGGTGTCAACGGCGCGGCGGAGACATTCGTGTGCACAGGCACCGGCACGGGCGCACACGTCAGTGCACGCGCATGCGCATGCGCTGGCAGGTGCACAGGCACCGGCACGGGCGTGCGCGTCAGTGCACGCGTAGGCGCATGCGCTAGTAGGTGCACGGGCACGTGAAAGTCGGCGGGGACCTCGTGGAACCCCGTGGGATCAAGCTCAGTGACAATGTGCGGCTCCCAGCCCATCAATGCCACGGGGATGGGCGCTGGCGCAGTCGGGGCGACGGGAGCCGGAACAGGAGCAGGGACAGGCGCGACGTCTTCCCGCAAGGCCAGTTCAAGCTCGTCCCAAAGTGCCTTATGTTCTTGACACTCCGGCTGGGTGTCTTCCTCAGGAAACTGGAACACTAAGGGCAGACCATCGTGATGCGGCATGGCGTACATTTAGGTCAGGCTAGTTGGAGGTAGCCGACAGTAGAATCGGAGAGGAAGAGAGAGGATTGTAGCGATACCGGGTAGTGCGGGGTTGATTTTAAACTGCGGCGCCGGCTACATTAAAAGTGTGAGCAGTTGGGACGACGGTGGGCGACAGAGCCTGGTCAAAGGGCTCGCCTCCCGATGAGCCTGCACAGCGGTCTGCTCGCATGCCTCCCTGACAGTCGGCGCAGCGGTCTGCTCGCACGCCTCCCGTCGACTCACACGCTTGCTCGGACGGCACCTGCCGATGAGAAGAGGGGACTCGTGGCGGCACGTAAACGCCCATGGTTTCAATAGTGAAAGCGTTCGCCTTAACGTGACAGGTCTTTGTTCCAAAATACCTTGGCTCTTCATTTGTGCAACTTGTCATAAGAAGCTTGTCTCAAATTGAAGAAAAAACTTACAAAGTAATATTTGTGCCATATCACGTGACCATACTTAGTTTCAAGAATTTATGCTCACTTTTGGATTTTCTGAAATTTAAGATCCAGGATTCGAAACAATATCATAACCTTCATCATGCAATAAGTTTTCAAGCCATACATCTGTCCTGTTGTATTTCTTAAGAAAGGATTTGGTCAAACATTTTGCTTAGTTAGACTTCAGACAAGTTACCTACGCAGAGTAAAAGGATAATCCCTCCGTACCAGTGCATTGCCTGATATATTAACTCAAGTACTAGGCGCGAACAAACAGGCTCAATTCTGTGCTCGTCCTGGTGTAGTAGTAGTAGTAGTAGTAGTAGGCAATGCAGTTGACGGGTGACCTTGACGAGTGGCGATCGAGGGAATTGAACCATGCTCGGCACGGTAGGTAACGTTTTCTAGTTACTAAAGCGTCCCTCCGTTGTTCATCGGTAGTCATTATGGACAGGGGACATGAGGGGAATTTCCTAGGGCTGGAATTCTGGCTGCCAGATATTTCGACTTGAAACGCTGAGGCTCAACTGGTTGGGGTTGCCTAATGTGCATACCACGCACGCCACCGAAGGACACGAGCCCGTTTTTTAGGATCAACACGAGCCAAGGTCTGGCTGGTACGCCGTTGGGTCCTACCATTCGAGAATACGAAAGGAACCTTTTAATTGCCGAACGAATCTATGTGTATTACAATACCCGTATTTTCCTTGCAAATACTAATCTCAACGTGGTAATTGATTTATGACGAGTTGTTCAATTAGAGTGAGTTTGTGATATAGTGATCTCAATGTCGATTTCACATTTCATGGTATCCCTAGTAAGTTTTCCAATGCAAATTCAAATTTAAAAGATGAACAATATGGAGGTGAGAAAACTTTGTATGTATCAGGCATATGACCACACACACACAAAGAGACACACACGCACGAACACAGCAACAATCCAATAAGTATAGTGCATCTATTTTTCCAAACCATGCATGTATGACACGAATTCAAAAATACTCCTTCTATTCCTAAATATTAGTCTTTTAGAGAGTTCAACAAGTGACTACATACGAAGCAAAATGAGTGAATCTAGACTCTAAAATATGTCTATATACATCCGTATGTGCCAGTCCATTTGAAGCCTCTAAAAAGACTAATATTTAGGAACGAAGGGAGTAAATGTAAGACATCCACGGTCCTCAGTTCAATATTTAAAATGAACTTGAAACTGAAACATGAATATTAAGTCTAGTACTACAGTACATGCAAATGTTGTGTTTAGGCGGAGCTATGATTGTCGGGGGTCAACCCCTCGACCTTAGATAAAATTGTGGAGCTCTGTTTTGGGTTGTTTAGATTATATTTGTCCCCACCCTCCCAACCACCGATTGGTTGTGCACCCCCACCCCTCCTCCCCGTGAGAATATCATGTGCCCCCATACCTTAGATGCTATATGCTGATACGAGCTGCTTGGAGCTTGTAGATCTGAGATATAGCAGCTCACATGATGTGTCTTAATATTTTTGCAGGAAACCTTGATGAGTTTGATAATTGCACACAATTTGTACAAAAACTACTTAGTTGCCCTTTGATCCCATATCCAACGACCTCGAAGCTTGTATCACCGTAGCATCTAAGATGAAGGAGGACATCATATTCTCCTGTATGTAAGAATATCATGTGCTACCACTTCTTAGATGCTTTGGTGATACAAGCTCTTCAGAGGCGTTGGATTTTTGACCCAACACCTCCTCGGTGGTTCAAATGGTTTTTTGCAGAAAAGCCCCAAAAGAGTTCGGCCACTGCTTACAAGCACAAAGACTACTCAGATGCCATTGGATCTCAGATCAAACGACCTCCAAACTCGTATCACCGTAGCATCCAAGCTGCGATAGCACCTTATGTTTTCTCGCACGGAGAGTATGAGGCGCTCCCGCATCGTAGATTCTAGGGTGATACGAGTTCACTGAGATCTAACGGCCCATAGTAGGAGGTGAGGGAGTCCTGGATTAGGGGGTCTCCGGACAGCCGGACTATATCCTTTGGCTGGACTGTTGGACGATGAAGATACAAGATTGAAGACTTCGTCCCGTGTTCGGATGGGACTTTACTTGGCGTAGAAGGCAATCAAGGAAATACGGATATGTATATCTCCTCCTTTGTAACCGACCTTGTGTAACCCTAGCCCCCTCCAGTGTCTATATTAACTGGAGGGTTTTAGTCCGTAGGACAACATACAATCATACGATAGACCAGCTTCTAGGGTTTAGCCTCTCTGATCTCGTGGTAGATCAACTCTTGTAATACTCATATCATCAAGAATAATCAAGCAGGACGTAGGGTTTTACCTCCATCAAGAGGGCCCGAACCTGGGTAAACATCGTGTCCCCTGCCTCCTGCTACCATCCGCCTTAGACGCACAGTTCGGGACCCACTACCCGAGATCTGCCGGTTTTGACACCGACATTGGTGCTTTCATTGAGAGTTCCACTGTGTCATCATCACCAGGAAGATGGCTCATCTCGTTGTCAAGGACAACATCACCTCTAGGGGAGCTCTAGCTGTAGGCCAAACTCTCCGACTAGGCGGTTTCATCATGACCGCCCGCTCGGCCGCTGCGCCGACGATGACCTCTCAGGTCATCGAAAATAGCCTCCACATCAGCTCAAAATTTGTCGAGAAGATGTATCCAATGGAGCTCTCCTCTTTGAACGATCTCTTGGATCACATTGCCGCTCTGGGAGTCACTATGGACTACGATCGGATCGGGCTTAAACCCGACCAAAGGGAGATTAACTCTCCGCCGGTCACCCATCAGATAGCGGTGGTGGAGGAGCAATGTGGCGATTCTCCCTCTATCCTGAGGACGAACTATGCCCGGATTCCCGAGCTCTCCGAACAGGATATTCGCTCACGGGAGGACGCTGCCCTAACCCTGAATCCAGAATCAGGCCGCATACCGAACCCGCATGGCAACATCCCGGAGCCCGAACTTCCTAGATCGGAAACTCCCCTGCCCCAGGATCACAGATTGGGTCAAGGTCTGGACTTATATCCACCCACCCACCCAGATACAAACTATCTTTCCCACATTAGGCAAGCATCCCAAGAGACAGTACATCACTATTGGGCCAGATTCCTCCTTGTAATGAACAAGGTCAAGGACTGTCGCGAGGAAGACACAATTTTGTTCTTTGGCAACAATTGCACAGACAAGGGAGTCCTCAGCGCCATAAGTCGCTGCGACATAGCACACTTCACTGACTTGGCAGACATAGTACGGAAATACTGTGCGATGGAAAGTGCCTGGAAAACCCAAACGCAATTTTGGGATAATCCGACTCTGACAAAACTCCTAGTCCGAACTAAAGGGGTGCAATCTCATAAGTCGCCCGACCCAATTACAAAGAAGCAAAAGCCCACTACAGGGCGTGGAACCGTATTGGAGGGATGGCTCAAAGGGCCCTGCAAAATCCATAGTATAGCGGATACCATATCAACACACAGCCTTAGAGCATGTTGGGTACTCCGGCAGGTGGCCAAAAGCGGTGAGGATCTTCTCACCCAAAATACCTCAGAGCATCTTCCCACGGATAAAAACACAGTATTAACGGTCTTAGAGACCTTCGCCTCAAATAATAGGCGTAAGCGAGCACTCCGCGGCCTTGCCGAAGTCTGCCACGTGGCAGTAATAAATCCATGGAGCGACACGTCTATCACCTTCAACGCCAGTGTCAAACCTAAATTCCGAACAGCGTAAGCACCAGCCGCTTTGGTCCTCAGTCCAATTGTGGACGGCTTTCAGCTCACTAAGGTGCTCATGGATGGCGGCAGCGGATTAAACCTCATCTATGAGGAAACTCTCCAAAAATGGACATAGACAACAACCGTATTGAGCAAAGCAGTACGACCTTCCGAGGAATCATCCCTAGTCGGGAGGCACATTGCGCAGGGAAAATCACACTTGATGTGGTATTCGGCACTCCGGATAATTACAGGTCTGAAGAAATTACATTCCAAGTGGCTCCGTTCAGTAGCGGATACCACGCCCTTCTAGGGTGGGAGGCATTCACGATTTTTCAAGCCATACCCCATTACGGGTACATGAAGCTCAAAATGGCCGGACCCAAGGGAATTATCACTCTAGCTAGTGATCCGGACATAGCACTCTGCGCCGAGAACAAAACAGCCGCACTTGCCCTCGAGGCATTGTCCGAAGCCCTTGTGGTGGAGTTAACCGCGCTGCGCTCCACGGTGGACAGGGACGACATGATACTAGACAAAAGATCCAAGTCCACCTCCTTTAAACTAGCAGACGAAATAGTTAAATTCCAAGTCCATCCAACGGACCGTACAAAAAGAGCATCCATTGGGGCACAGTTAGACCCTGTTGTAGATGCCGCACTACGGGAGTTTCTACGCGAGAATTGGGATATATTCTCCTGGCATCCTTCAGACATGCCAGGAATCCCACGCAGAATGGCCGAGCATAGCCTTAATATTTCTAAAGGATTCAAGCCAGTCAATCAGACTCTTCGGCGTTTCTCTGAATCTAAGCGACAAGCCATGGGAGAGGAGCTGGCCAAGCTACTGGAAGCTGGATTCATTAAAGAAATAAAACATCTGGATTGGCTAGCAAACCTAGTGATGGTACCAAAGAAGGACAAATCCTGGCGCCTATGTGTCGACTTCAAAGACCTTAACAAGTCTTGCCCAAAGGATCCCTTCCCACTCCCTCGCATCGATCAAATCATCGATGCTACCGCAGGACACGAATCATTGTGCTTCCTCGACGCATACTCCGGTTACCACCAGATTAAGATGGCGGAGTCTGATCAAGCCCCAACGGCATTTATAACACCATACAACCCCTTCTTCTTTAACACAATGCCCTTTGGGCTCAAAAACGCCGGCGCAACATATCAACGCATGATCCAGACATGTCTGGAAAAGCTGATCGGTAAGACTGTAGAGGCATATGTAGACGATGTGGTCATTAAAACCAGACACGTAGACTCTTTAATAAACGACTTGAGGCTCACGTTCACCAATCTCCGAACATACGACATTGAGCTCAATCCGGAAAAATGCATTTTCGGCATTCCCGCCGGAAAGCTCCTGGGCATCATCGTCTCCAATAGAGGAATTGTAGAAAATCCGGCTAAAATCCGAGCTCTGTCACAGTTGGCTATCCCAACTGACCTCAAGTAAATCAAGAAATTGACTGGATGTGTGGCAGCTTTAAGCCGCTTTATCTCCCAATTAGGAGAAAAGGCACTTCCCCTTTATCGCCTTCTTCGGCGCACTGAACACTTTGAGTGGACGGACGCAGCCACGGCCGGACTGGAAGAAATCAAAGCCATCCTGGCCGCCAACCCAATCCTGGCCGCACCAACTATTGGCAAACCAATGCTATTATATATAGCGGCAACTCACCAAGTTGTAAGCGCAGTGCTCGTCGTCGAACGAGAGATGGACGGACATAAATTCCCGCTTCAAAAGCCGGTATATTATGTATCCACCGTCCTCACTCCAAGCAAATCACGGTACCCACATTACCAAAAGATAGCATACACGGTATTTATGGCATCTCGAAAATTACGACACTACTTTCAAGAGTGTTCGATTACGGTGGCATCCGAAGTACCACTCAATGATATAATAAACAATCATGATGCCACGGGCCGGATTGCCAAATGGGCCATCGAGCTCCTCCCGTTCGACATAACATATAAGCCACGACGAGCCATTAAGTCGCAAGTACTGGCCAATTTCATAGACGAATGGACAGAAGCCGAACTCCCTAAAGAGTATACTCCAATTGGATCATGCACTTCGACGGCTCTAAAATGCTGACTGGTCTAGGGGCTGGCGTTGTCCTGATGTACCCCACTGGAGACATGGTGCAATACGTGCTCCAAATACTATATACGGACTCCAATAACACAGCCGAATATGAGGCCCAATTACACGGCCTCCGGATGGCAGTCTCCATGGGCATCCAACGCCTAGAGGTGTGTGGGGATTCGAACCTTGCAATATCCCAAATAAATGGAGACTTCAATGCCAAGGATCCGAAAATGGCGGCATATCGCAACACCGTCCTCAAAATGTCAGCATGGTTCGAGGGGCTGGAATTCCACCATGTGGCTCGGGAAAACAACCAGGCAGCAGACATCCTAGCACGTAACGGTGCTAAACGCGACCCTATCCCACCAAACATCTTCCTAGAAAAACTGTTTAAACCATCCGTGGTATGGGAAGGGGACACCGGCAAAAATAGTCCGGACCTGGCCACAACCCCAGATACCGAATACTCTGAAACAATTGGAGGCTCTGCCACCGAAATAACACCTTCAGCCCACGTGATAATGGTCGTCATCGCCCCGTGGACAGAACCATTCCTGGCCTACCTAACTAGACAGGAATTACCCGAGGACCAAAATGAGGCTCACCGCATAGTGCGGCGATCTAAATCCTACAAGGTCCATGAGGGAGAGCTTGATAAGAAAAGCACAACCGGAGTCCTTCAAAGGTGCATCTCCGAAGAGGAAGGGCGGAAGCTTTTGGCAGAAATCCATGCCGGACTCGGCGGCCACCATGCAGCAGTCGGGCCCTTGTAAGTAAGGCCTTCCGTACAGGTTTTTATTGGCCAACGGCCCGGGGAGATGCACAACATCTGGTTCAACATTGTGTTGGTTGCCAGCTTTTTGCAAACCAAAGCCGCATGCCACCTACCGCCCTCCAAACAATCCCCATTACTTGGCCCTTTGCGGTCTGGGGGCTCGATATGGTCGGACCCCTCAAAGGGGGAACCCATAAGAGAAAATACTTACTGGTCATCGTGGACAAATTCACCAAATGGATAGAAGCCAAACCTGTCAAAATGGCTGAATTCGGACCGGTGATAGACTTCATATCCAGGGTTGTACACTGTTATGGCGTCCCCCACAGCATCATCACTGACAATGGCACGAACTTTACAGCCGACGAGGTGAAACTTTGGTGCAGCAACATGGGCATCAAGCTCGATTATGCTTCTGTCTATCATCCGCAAACTAACGGTCAAGTCGAACGAGCAAATGATCTTATCACGAGTGGTATTTAACCTAGATTAGTCCGGTCCTTAAAGGAATCAGACATCCATTGGGTAGAGGAGCTCTACTCCATACTATGGGGGCTGCGGACCACACCGAATCGCACTACCGGATACACACTGTTTTTATGGTGTACGGCGCTGAGGCGGTGCTGCCTTGCGACATAATTCATGACTCACCTAGAGTGCGCATGTACGAAGAAAGAGAGGCCGAGATCGATCGGCGGGACAGTTTGGATGCCCTGGAGGAGGAGCGCGACGTGGCAAAAGCCCGTTCCGCATTCTATCAACAACAGGCTCGAAGGTATCAAAACAGAGAAGTGCGGGCCAAAACCTATAATGTTGGTGAACTAGTTCTGCGCCTGCCGGAGAAGAAAAAGAACAAGCTCAAGCCCAAATGGGAAGGTCCCTTCATTATCGACCAGGTTCTGACCGGTGGAGTGTACCGTCTGCAGGATGCATCGAATAATCGATTCGAGCCAAACCCATGGAACGCAGCCAGACTCCGAAGATTCTACGCCTAGCGCCGGACTCTATGTTCGTCTCCTTACCTCCATGATTTTTTTGCACATCTGTTTTCTCTCTCTTTCTTTCTCTCTTCAAAGCCCTAAAGGGCTAAACCTGTGTCTTGGTTACACAATCTTCACGCGCTAACCGCGCTCAATATACATGGGGGCTTCCTATACAGAAGCTTAATCTAATTATTTTTCCGGGCTTCATGCCCCGCACATGTGTTATTCTTCTGCATGTACCTTTTTCGCCATTATATGCATCGATATAAATTAAGTTTTGGCCAATCTGGGTTGCCTGGCTCTTGTGTTTATGCCCTACGTTCCCGTTAATTCGGCTAGGGCATAAGGGGAGCACCTCTGCGATTGTTACTGTCTGGTCAGCCGGATGTGTACCTCAGACTAGGTGAAGCCAAAAGCCAGCGTTCTTAAGGGAATATTTGATCGGTGAATAAAAGAAGACTTTCATTTAAATTACTACACGCCCCCAGATGTTTTTAGCCCGCGTCTCGCAGTTTGTACATGCACATTAGGGCATGCGTACCCAGGGAAAGGAACCCTTAACGGAACTATTCTCGCTGGAAGATGTTTCTTACTATCCATGTAATATAACATAACTAGTTGGGTACTTGTCTGTTTAAGCACTTATGACCCCTATGCCTGGTTTCCATGCATACCCCGGTTTTTATATAACCGAGTGGGTATTCAGATACACTCCGGACTATCGGGTCCAGAGGTCGAAGCGAGAAGGTCTGCCATGACAAATGATTTACAATCCGGCTAGGGACATTACATATGTCATTTGAAGTACACAGTCACTAAGACTGATTAAATTCTTCCTCTATACCATCCAACAGGCTGTCTAGCATACAAACCTGTTGGGAATACTTTGCAGCTAATTCTACTTGATCATACACTAAACTGACAGGGATCTCTTTCCCATCGGGGCCCACAGGTCCGACCTTGGCCATGTGGTTTGGGTCAGCCTTGGTATATCGTGTCTTCACCATAGCCCAGGCTTCCCATGCACCTTGTCGGCAGGCTGATATCTTCCATAATTGGAAGCATCGCCGCGCTCCCTTGAGCTTCTCTATAAGCCCCCCATGCCTCCTGGCGGGGACGTTGTCGGTGTCAAAACCGGCGGATCTCGGGTAGGGGGTCCCGAACTGTGCGTCTAGGCCAGATGGTAACAGGAGGAAGGGGACACAATGTTTTACCCAGGTTCGGGCCCTCTTGATGGAGGTAAAACCCTATGTCCTTCTTGATTGATATTGATGATATGGGTAGTACAAGAGTAGATCTACCACGAGATCAGAGAGGCTAAACCCTAGAAGCTAGCCTATGGTATGATTGTATGTTGTGGTTGTTGTTATCCTACGGACTAAAACCCTCCGATTTATATAGACACCGGAGAGGGTTAGGGTTACACAAGGTCGGTTACAAAGGAGGAGATATCCATATCTGTATTGCCTAGCTTGCCTCCCACGCCAAGTAGAGTCCCATCCAGACACGAGACGAAGTCTTCAATCTTGTATCTTCATAGTCCAACAGTCCGGCCAAAGGATATAGTCCGGCTGTCCGGAGACCCCCTAATCCAGGACTCCCTCAGTAGCCCCCGAACTAGGCTTCAATGACGACGAGTCCAGCGCGCAGTATTGTCTTCAGCATTGCAAGGCGGGTTCCTCTCCAAATTCTGTGTACCTGTTGAAATAGTGTCCGGCCCCTTGTGAATGTTGCACTCCTTGGTTTCCACGCCCCATAATGGCCACTTTACACATGTCGAGCGAATGTGAAGGGCCAGTGTGTTTTTACATTTACACCCCTAGCTGTGCGAATGAGCCGCCTATTAAAAAGACGAGGATTCAGATCCAAATCACACCATCCTCCCTTGGCGAGCCTTCATCAGATCGCACCCGACAGAGATCCATTCCATCATGGCCGGTCGACGCAGCTCCTCCTCTTGCTCCCCTAGCCCCAAGCCTGGAGATTGGGGGAGATGTTCTGTCCCGCACAGCAAATTAGTGATGCTTCAGACCAAGGGATTTCTTCCCCCAGCGTACATGGTCCCGGTTCGAGCCGGGCTCGCCACCTATAATGGTGGCGAGCAAGCAGAGAGCCTTCCCAATCCCTCCAAGGGAGAGCGGGTATGCCTTGTCCCTCATTTGGTAAGAGGGCTCGGATTTCCAATTCATCCGTTTCTCCGGGGGCTCCTGGAGTTCTACGGCCTCCAGTTGCACAACCTTACGCCTGCCTCCATATTGCATATCGTGGGATTCGTAGCCCTTTGCGAGCTGTTTTTAGGCTGTGAGGCTCATTTCACGCTGTGGAAGAAGTTGTTCTGCCTTGTGCCCCGTTCTCAGAAGGGGTCAATATATCAAGTGGGCGGAGCTGAAGTGTGGCGTATTGCCGGGACCGAATATCTGTCCGGAACCCCAAAGAAAACGTCTGAAGACTGGCCTTCAGAATGATTTTATATAGAAGACGTCCCCCTCCCGGATCCTATTCGAATCGGCCTTCCTGAGTTCGACAATGCTCCTTTGAAGAAGCACCGGAGCTGGCATCCATGGAGCTCCCTGGAGGAAGATGACAAGGACGTCCTTTACCTGATGAGCCGGATAAGTTTTTTAGCTCGATCCGGATTGACCATGATCGAGGTCATGGCCATATGTATCATGCGGGGGGTGCAGCCGCTTCAGTATAGAGGCCACCCAATGTGGGATTTCAACAGGGAGGATGACGCCACCCGCTACGGCCGTAAAGGGCCGGGATCGGTTGCTGATCTAATAAAGATCTTATCCACTTTGTACAAGGGAGAAGAGGAGGAATTCCTCCATGTCAACCCGCGGGGCGGATTTTCTATGTACAATCCTTCGAGCTGGGTAAGCGGAGACTTGTTCTCACCCATCCATTTCATTTTCCCATAGTTAAGTATTCAGTCTAGCGATTTCAGCGCAAGAGCTGCGCCAGGCTGTAAGGGAGATAAACAACCCCGTTCCACAACCCGAGGACCCTGGACGATCCCTGGACCTGGCCTCCCAGGAGGATCCGGACATATCTGTGGAGCTGATCGATGGGGTATTTTACCAATTGAGCAATGACAACGCTTTGGTGGCCATTACGGCTGATTACCCTGGGCTACTTCCAGCCTCACAGGTAACTGAGACCGAAATCCCAGTACTTTGAAAAGGGATCCGTCCTTGCATGTTTTTGATTACCGTATAACAACCGAGTTTTGCAGGGGAGGTCCTCGAGGCGGAAGGCCGAGCCTGCAGCGACTAGCCAACAAGGGGCCGCGGGGCCAGGCAGGCTGAAAAGACCCGCAGTCCGGATTGAGACACCGGCGCAGCGGTATGGCGTGTCGTCTTTTATTCCAAGACATTATTCTCGGAGGCATATTAACGCCCATGCCTTCTTTTTAGGAAAAGGAGCGCTCGTCGGACTATATCCGGAGAGGCTACTAATCGCGCCTCCACCAGCCAGGCTCCAAGGCCGGATTCGGAGGCGGGAACGAATACGAGGCGTGTGTCGGGTGCTCCTCCGATAGAGGATGCGGATAAATTGTCCGCCACCAATTCCGAGGTGGAAAGTGCCATGAACCACAGGCGTCGCCGGACTGTTCTTCGTGACGCTTGTTTCTCCGAAGAGGCATTGGATGCCCTCAACTCGGGAGATGCGTACCTCCGTGCCGCTCAAAATGGTCTAGCCAGAGCCACGGAGTAGTATGTAAAAGACATACGGGTGAGAAAATTTGGTGGTTATATATATCAGTAGCCCCTGAGACTTGAAACAGTTAGAATAACTGATTTAAGGATCATTTGTTATGCAGGTTCTTACAGAAAAGAATACCCAACTATCCCAGGAGTTGGAAGAGTTCATAGCCCAACTTCAGGCCGCACTGGCCGCAGCAGGGGAGCCCAAAGAGACCCCCTCTGGTAATATATCCTGCGAATGATAAGTATCATATAGAATGCGGCGTATATGCAGATCTGACGATAAAGTTGCTGATGTCGCTAGAGTAAATCCTGATACACAATAGCTCCAACATCAGCTGAAGGCCGGTGAGAGTGTGCTTACGAGGGTGAGGCAGGAGAAGACTGATCTCCTAGATGCCAACACCAAGCTGGGCGTGGAACTAAAGGATGTTCATGCCCAACTATCGGACTCCGTGAAGGAGAATCGGCGGCTTCGACGCGGCATATTTAGTAAGTGCTTGAACGAACTTTGAAAAATAGTTTGCCGAGGAAGTCGATTAACAGCGTTATGTCTGTAGGTATGTTGACGGGTCACCCCGTGGAGGAAATGCCCGGGTCTGCGGGTGATCTTCTGTCCGAGCTGTCACATCTGCATAAACAAGTTCGACAGGTGATGCAAGGTGTTGCCCAGGCTTTGTGGCCATCTGTCTCCTTGCCAGAGGGTGTTGCAGAGCTTACGGAGAAGCTCAAGGGAGCACGGCGGTGCCTCCGATTATGGAAGATATCGGCCTGCCGACAGGGTGCCAGAGAGGCCTGGGCCATGGTGAAGACTCGGTATACCAAGGCAGACCCAAATCACATGGCCAAGGTCGGACCTGTGGGGCCCGATGGAAAAGAGATCCCCGTTAGCTTAGTTTATGGGCAAGTAGAATTAGCCGCAATGTATTCCCAACAGGATTGTAAGCTAGACCGCCTATTGGATGGTATAGAAGAGGAGTTTAGTCAGTCTGTATGACTATGTAATTAAAGTGACATGTATAATGCCTTCTAGCCGGATTGTAGATCATTTGTCGTTGCGGACCTTTTCGCTTCAGCTTCCGGGCCCGATAGTCCGGAGTGAATCCGAATACCCGCTTAGTTATATAAGAACCGGGGTATGCGTGGAGACCAGGCATAGGGGTCATTAGTGCTTTATCAGACAAGTGCCCAACTAGTTATGTTATATTACATGGGTAGTAAGAAACATCTTCCAGGGAGAATAGTTCCGTTAAGGGTTCCTTTCCCTGGGTAAGCATGCCCTAAAGTGCATGTCCGGACTGCGATAAGAAGCGCAGAAAAAGCATCTGGGGGCAAATATGGATAATAAATAAAAGTCATCTTTTGTTCACCGACCGAATATTCCCTTAAGAATGCTAGCTTTTGGCTTCACCCAGTCTGAGGTACACATCTGGCTGACCCGGTAGTAACAATCGCAGAGGTGCTCCCCTTATGCCCTAGCCGAATTAACAGGAACGTAGGGCATAAATATAAGAGCCAGGCAACCCATCTTGGCCAAAATTTAAGTCACATCGATGCATATAATGGTGAAAAAAGGTACATGCGGAAGTATAACACATGTGTTGGGCGTGAGGCCCACGTAAATAATTTAAGCTTCTGTCAAAGAAGCACCCAGGTATGGAGAGTGCGGCTAGCACATCTGTAATGTACAAGTGAGGCACAAGGTGACCCTTGAAGGCCTAGAGGAATAATAAGAAAAAGAAAGAAAGGGAAACAAGACAGATGATGCATATGCAGAAAATGGACAAAGGGAGGGGACTAACATAGAGTCCGGTGCTAGGCGTAGAATCTTCGGAGCTTGGCTGCGTTCCATGGGTTCGGCTCGAGTCGACTAGTCGATGCATCCCGCAGTCGGTACGCTCCACCGGTCAGAACTTGGTCGATAATGAAGGGACCTTCCCATTTGGGCTCGAGCTTGTTCTTTTTCTTATCCGACAGGCGTAGAACTAGTTCGCCAATGTGATAAGTTTTGGCCCGTACTTCTCTGCTTTGGTATCTGCGAGCCTGTTGCTGGTAAAATGCGGAACGGGCTTTGGCTACTTCGCGCTCTTCCTCCAAGGTGTCCAGACTGTCCTGCCGATCGAGCTCGGCTTCTCTTTCTTTGTACATGCGCACTCGAGGTGAGTCATGAATTATGTCACAGGGCAAGACTGCCTCTCTGCCGTATACCATAAAAAACGGTGTATATCCGGTACTACGATTTGGCGTGGTCCGCAACCCCCAGAGTACGGAGTTGAGCTCCTCTACCCAATGCGTGTCAGACTCCATTAAGGAACACACTATTCTGGGTTTAATGCCGCTCATTATAAGACCGTTTGCTCGTTCGACTTGACCATTGGTTTGTAGGTGATAGACTGAAGCATAATCGAGCTTGATGCCCATTTTGCTGCACCAGAGTTTTACCTCGTCGGCCGTGAAGTTCGTGTCGTTATCAGTGATGATGTTGTGGGGGACGCCGTAACGGTGTACAACCCCGGATATGAAATCTATCACCGGTCCGGATTCGGCTGTTTTAACCGGTTTAGCCTCTATCCATTTGGTGAATTTATCCACCATGACCAATAGGTATTTTTTTTGTGGGTTCCCCCTTTAAGGGGTCCAACCATGTCAAGCCCCCAGACCGCGAAGGGCCATGTAATGGGGATTGTTTGGAGGGCGGTGGGTGGCATGTGGCTTTGATTTGCAAAGAGCTGGCAACCGGCGCAACGTTGGACCAAGTCCTGTGCATCTGCCCGGGCCGTTGGCCAATAGAATCATGTACGGAAGGCCTTGCTTACAAGAGCCCGGGCTGCGGCGTGATGACCGCCGAGTCTGGCATGAATTTCTGCCAAAAGATTCAGCCCTTCCTCTTCGGAGATGCACCTTTGAAGGACTCCGGTAGTGCTTTTCTTGTATAACTCTCCCTCATGGACCCGGTAGGCCTTGGATCGCCGCACTATACAGCGTGCCTCATTTTGGTCCTCCGGGAGTTCTTGTCTAGTTAGGTAGGCCAGGAATAGTTCTGTCCACGGGGCAATAATGGCCATTATTTCGTGAGCTAAAGGTGTTATTTCGGTGGCGGAGCCTCCGATTGTGTCAGAGAGTTCGGTATCGGGTAGTTTGGCCAGGTCCGGACTGTTGTTACCGGTGTCCCCTTCCCATTCTACGGATGGCTTGAAGAGCCTTTCTCGAAATATGTTGGGAGGGACCGCGTCGCGTTTTGCGCCGATGCGGGCGAGGATATCCGCCGCCTGATTGTTTTCCCAAGCGATGTGGTGAAATTCGAGTCCCTCGAACCGAGCTGACATTTTGAGGACGGCGTTTCGATAGGCCGCCATTTTTGGATCCTTGGCGTCAAAATCTCCGTTTATTTGGGATATTGCGAGGTTTGAATCCCCACGCACCTCCAGGCGTTGAATGCCCATGGAGACTGCCATCTGAAGACCATGCAACAGAGCTTCGTATTCGGCTGCATTGTTGGAATCTGTATACAATAATTGCAGTATGTACCGAACGGTATCTCCGGTTGGGGGCGTCAGGACGACGCCAGCCCCTAGACCGGCCAGCATTTTGGAATCGCCGAAGTGCATGATCCAATTGGAGTATGCGCCGTACTCTTTTGGGAGTTCGGCCTCCGTCCATTCGGCGACGAAGTCGGACAGTACTTGCGATTTAATGGCTCGACGAGGTTTGTATGTTATGTCGAATGGGAGGAGCTCAATGGCCCATTTGGCAATCAGGCCCGTAGCGTCGCGGTTGTTGATAATATCATTAAGTGGCACTTCTGAGGCTACTGTAATCGAACACTCTTGAACGTAGTGTCGCAGTTTCCTGATGCCATGAATACCGCATATGCTATTTTTTGGTAATGCGGGTACCATGATTTGCGTGGGGTGAGGACAGTGGATACATAGTATACCGGCCTTTGAAGAGGGAATTTGTGTCCGTCCGCTTCCCGTTCGACAATGAGCACCGCGCTTACAACTTGATGAGTTGCCATAATATACAACATAATTGTTTCGCCGATGTTTGGTGCGGCTAGGATCGGGTTGGTTGCAAAAATGGCCTTTATTTCTTCCAATCCGGCTGTGGCCGCCTCCGTCCACTCGAAGTGTTCGGTGCACCGAAGGAGGCGATAAAGGGGTAAGGCCTTTTCTCCCAAGCGGGAGATAAAACGGCTTAGAGCCGCCACGCATCCAGTTAGCTTCTTGATTTGTTTGAGGTCTGTTGGGATAGCCAACTGTGACAATGCTCGGATTTTGGCCGGATTAGCTTCAATACCTCTACTGGAGACAATGAATCCCAGGAGCTTTCCGGATGGTACACCGAAAACGCATTTTTCCGGATTGAGCTTGATGTCATATGTTCGGAGGTTATCAAATGTGAGCCTCAAGTCGTCTACTAGAGATTTGACATGCTTGGTTTTGACGACCACGTCATCTACGTATGCCTCCGCTGTTTTGCCGATCTGGTTTGCCAGACATGTCTGAATCATGCGCTGATATGTTGCGCCGGCGTTTTTGAGCCTGAAGGGCATTGTGTTGAAGCAGGATCGGCCGTATGGTGTGATGAATGTTGTTGCGGCTTGGTCTGGCTCTGCCATTTTAATTTGATGGTAGCCGGAGTATGCGTCGAGGAAACACAATGAATCGTGTCCTCCGGTAGCGTCGATGATTTGATCGATGCGGGGGAGGGGGAAGGGATCCTTTGGGAAGGCCTTGTTAAGGTCCTTAAAATCGACGCACAAGCGCCAGGATTTGTCCTTCTTTGGTACCATCACCAGGTTTGCTAGCCAGTCCGGATGTTTTATGTCTCTGATGAATCCGGCCTCCAATAGCTTGGCTAGTTCCTCTCCCATGGCTTGTCTCTTAGGTTCGGAGAAACACCGAAGAGCCTGCTTGACTGGCTTGAATCCTTTTAGGATATTTAGGCTGTGCTCGGCCAGCCTGCGTGGGATTCCTGGCATGTCTGAAGGGTGCCAGGCAAAAATGTCCCAGTTCTCGCGTAGGAACTCTCGCAGTGCGGCGTCGACATCAGGGTTTAGTTGTGCCCCGATGGAAGCTGTTTTTGTAGGGTCCGTTGGATGGACTTGGAATTTGACTATTTCGTCCGCCGGTTTAAAGGAGGTGGACTTGGATCTTTTATCGAGTATCACGTCGTCCCTGTTCACCATGGAGCGCAGCGCAGTTAGTTCCTCGGCCGCTAGGGCTTCGGATAGTGCCTCGAGGGCCAGTGCGGCTGTCTTATTTTCGGCGCGGAGTGCTATGTCCGGATCACTAGCAAGAGTGATGATTCCGTTGGGCCCGGGCATTTTGAGCTTCATGTACCCGTAATGGGGTATGGCTTGGAAGATTGTAAACGCCTCCCGCCCTAATAGAGCGTGGTATCCGCTGCTGAACGGGGCCACTTGGAATGTAATTTCTTCGGACCTGTAATTATCCGGCGTGCCGAATACCACATCTAGTGTGATTTTCCCAGCACAGCGTGCTTCCCGACTGGGGATGATTCCTCTAAAGGTTGTGCTACTTTGCTCAATGCGGCTCCAGTCTATTTCCATCTTTTGAAGAGTTTCCTCATAGATGAGGTTTAATCCGCTGCCGCCGTCCATGAGTACCTTGGTGAGTCGAAAGCCGTCCACGATTGGACTGAGGACCAGTGCGGCTGGTGCTCGGGCTGTTCGGAATTTAGGTTCGTCACTGGCATTGAAGGTAATAGCCGTGTCACTCCAAGGATTTATTTCTGCTACGTGGCAGATTTCGGCCATGCTGCGGAGTGTTCGCTTGCGTCTATTATTTGACGCGAAGGTCTCAAAGACCGTTAACACCGTATTGTTGTCCACGGGATGGTGCTCTGTGGTATTTGGGAGGAGTAGATCCTCACCACTTTTGGCCACCTGCCGGAGTATCCAACATGCTCCAAGGCTGTGCGTTGATATTGCATCCGATGTACTATGAATTTTGCAGGGTCCGTTGAGCCATCCCTCCAGTACGGTTCCTTGCCCCGTAGAGGGCTTTTGCTTTTTGGTAGTTAACCCAGGTGTATTGTGATAATGCACCCTTTTAGTTTGGACTGGGTTTGTATTCAGGGCCGGATTATCCCAAAAATTTATTTCAGTTTTCCAGGCGCTTTCCATCGCACAGTACTTTCGTACTATGGACACCAAGTCGGCAAAGCGTGTAATTTCGCGGCCACTTATGGCGTTGGGGATTCCCTTGTCCGTGCAATTATTGCAGAAGAATGAAATTGCGTCTTCCTCGCGGCAGTCCTTTATCTTGTTCATGACCAGGAGGAATCTGGCCCAGTAATGGTGTACTGTTTCTTCGGGCTCTTGCCTAATTTGGGATAGATCGCTTATGTTTGGGTGGGTGGGTGGAATTGAAGCCGAATCCTCACCCAATCTGAGACTCAGGGGCCAAGGAGTTTCCGAACTCAGAAGTTTGGATTCTTGGATGTTTTCCAGTAAATCTAGCCCGCTGCCTGACTCTAGGTTTAGGTCTTGAGTGATGTCCTCCCCTCCGCGGGTATCCGGCTTGGAGGGATCGGGAATCCGAACATAGCTAGTCCTTAGGATAGATGAAGGGTTGCCGCATTGTTCCTCTACCACTGCAACATGATGGGTGACCTGGGGAGAGTTGATCTCTCTCAGATCAGGTTTAGGCCCAATCTGATCGTAGTCTGTAGCGACTCCCAGGGCGGCGATGCGATCCAAGAGCTCGGTTAGGGAAGAGAGCTCCATTGGATCTAACTGCTCGGCGAGTTCCGAGTTGACGTGAAGATTGCTTTCGATGACCAGAGAAGTCATTGTCGGCGCAACGGCCGAACATGCGGTCATAAGAAAACCACCTAGCCGGAGAGTTTGGCCAATAGCCAAAGCTCCCTTAGCAACAGTGCCGTCTTTAAAGACGGGACGAGGCATCCTTCCTGATGGCGACGACACAGCGGAACTCTCAATGAAAGCACCAATGTCGGTGTCAAAACCGGCGGATCTTGGGTAGGGGGTCCCGAACTGTGCGTCTAGGCCAGATGGTAACGGGAGGCAGGGGACACAATGTTTTACCCAGGTTCAGGCCCTCTTGATGGAGGTAAACCCCTATGTCCTGCTTGATTGATATTGATGATATGGGTAGTACAAGAGTAGTTCTACCCCGAGATCAGAGAGGCTAAACCCTATAAGCTAGCCTATGGTATGATTGTATGTTGTGGTTGTTGTTGTCCTACGGACTAAAACCCTCCGGTTTATATAGACACCGGTGAGGGTTAGGGTTACACAAGGTCGGTTACAAAGGAGGAGATATCCATATCTGTATTGCCTAGCTTGCCTCCCACGCCAAGTAGAGTCCCATCCGGACACAAGACGAAGTCTTCAATCTTGTATGTTCGTAGTCCAACAGTCCGGCCAAAGGATATAGTCCGGCTGTCCGGAGACCCTCTAATCCAGGACTCCCTCAAACGCGGACGGCCACAAGGCTTGGGCAATACTCTGCATCACCTGCCGAACTTGTTCGTGTAGTTGTGAGAGCTCTGGCGGAAGATCACCCGAGGACCCGAGCATCTCCTCCGCGGGACGACCCGTTAGCATACCTGCAGACATAACGCTGTTAGCAGGCTTCTTCGCCAAACTCCTTTAAAAAGTTCGTTCAAGCGCTTACTAAAAATGCCGCGCTGAAGCCGTTTATTCTCCTTCATGGAGTCCGCAAGCTGCCCTAGGACATCCTTCAGTTCCACGCCCAGCCGGATATTGGCATCTTGGAGATCATTTTTCTCCTGCCTGAATCGCGTTAGCACGCGCTCGCCAGCATTTCGCTGTCGATCATCATGTGCCGTATCCGCCTCCACGGCCTCCGGATCTACTCCAACGCCACCTGCAACATCTATTGTTAGGTGTGCATATACGCCGCATACTACCTGGTACTGATATTCTTTGCAATAGACAAAAGAGTTACCAGGGGGACCCTTTTTGGACTCCTTCAATGCGGAAACAGCGGCTTCCAGCTGGGCCTTGCACTCGTCCAGCTCTTGAGACAGTTGGGAATTCTTCTCCGTAAGAACCTGCACAAATAATGATCCTTAAATCAGTTGCATCAACTGTTTCAAGTCTCAGGGGCTACTGATACATATAATCGTCAGATTTGCTTACCCGTTCATCCCTTACATACAGGTCCGTGGCTCTGGCTAGACCATTTTGAGCAGCACGGAGGTACGCGTCTCCAGAATTGAAGGCATCAAATGCCTCTGGTGAGAAGCAAGCGTCACGGAGTACGGCCCCGCGACGCCTATGATTCATGGCGCTCTCCACTTCTGAATTTGTAGCGGATAGTCTATCCGCATCCTCTGTAGGAGGAGTATCCGGCGTCCACCCCATGTCGGCTTCCGCCTCTATGTCCGGCCCTGGAGCCCGACTGGTGGAAGCGTGATCGGCAGCCTCTCTGGACATTTTCCGGCGAGCGTTTTTTCTATTAAAGAAACATGGACGTCATTACATTTTGAGAAAGACGACAACCATGGAGCGGGGTTTTTTTATCATACCTCTGTGCCGGCGTTTTTGTCCTGACCGCCTTCCTTTTTGTCCTACCCGGCCTCGGCGCCTCTTGTTGGCGAGTTGCTGCGGGTTCGGCACGGTGTCCCGAATGCCTTCCCTGTAAAACACCATATGTATATGGTAGGTGAAGTGTCTAAAAGGGGGATCCTAGTTTTTGGAGTTGGGATTTTGGTTTTTCTTACGTGCGACCCAGGGAGCAGTCCGGGATAGTCGGCCGTAATGGCCACCATGGCGTCATCACAGCTCAATTGATAGAACTGCCTGTCTATCAGCTCCACGAATATGTCCGGATCTTCTTCGAGTCCAGGACCGAGGGCCCGGTCAGGGTCCTCTGGTTGTGGAGATGGGCTGATGACCTCCCTTACAGCTTTTCGCAGTTCC
The DNA here is from genome assembly GCF_018294505.1 of Triticum aestivum. Classification (NCBI taxonomy): domain Eukaryota; kingdom Viridiplantae; phylum Streptophyta; class Magnoliopsida; order Poales; family Poaceae; genus Triticum; species Triticum aestivum. The sequence continues at coordinate 540,379,216 of NC_057806.1, read as the reverse complement.
TGCCGTAAAATGGCAAGGTGATGTAACACCCCGGATATGATTTTCCCAATATGTAATCCAACTCTTGCCGTTTCAGGCGTTAAGTTATTTTATTTTCTCGGGTTTGGGTTTTTGTCTCCATGTGTTGTTGTCGTTTCCATGCATCTCATATCATGTCATCATGTGCATTGCATTTGCATACGTGTTCATCTCATGCATCCGAGCATTTTCCCCGTTGTCCGTTTTGCATTCCGGCGCTCCGTTCTCCTCCGGTGGTCATTTCTACCTTTCTTTCGTGTGTGGGGGTTAAACATTTCTAGATTGGACCAAGACTTGCCAAGCGGCCTTGGTTTACTACCGGTAGACCGCCTGTCAAGTTTCGTACCATTTGGACTTCGTTTGATGCTCCAACGGTGAACCATGGGACCGAAAAGGCCTTGTGTGTGTTGCAGCCCAACACCCCTCCAATTTGGCCCAAAACCCACCAAAACCATCTCCATCATCTAGAGCATTCGATCACGATCGCGTGGCCGAAAACCGCACCTCCTTTGGACACTCCTAGCTCCCTCTACCTCTATATGTAGACCCCTCCTCAAAAATTCCGAATCCCCTCCTTCCTAACCCTAGAAAATCATCATCGCGCGCCGCCGGACAAAACCGCCACCGACGGACATGTCCATTTCGTCCCTGCTGCCACCACGTGGCAACCTCCGCCACCGCCGCCTCTGAGGCCCGCCGAGCCAGCGCGGGCCCTCGGAGCCCATCGCGCCGCGCCCCGCCGCCCGGGTGCCCCGCCGCCAGCGCCACCGGAGCCGGCCGCACCCGCCGCCTCTTCCACCGTGCCGGCCACCGGTGACCTCCGCCACCGCCACCAACCTCCGCCGCGCCGCCCGCGCCACCGGAGCCACCGCGCCCGCCTCCTCGACGTCCGCGCCCAAGTCTGACAACCTCGGCCACCCACTCCGGCGAGCTCCACGCTGCCTCCCCTGAGCCCCGGCGCCGTCCCCGCCCCCGGTGAACAGTATTTCCGGTGATCCTCATAACCCGCGCCCGGCTGGATCTAGATCTGGGATTTGCCTCGGTTGACTTTTGCCCCGAAACCCTAATTATTTTGCCATGTTCATCGCATCGTAACTTTGCATCCGTAACTCCGTTTTGGACATATAGCATATCAAAATGTTCGCCTCAGAGAGCACATCATTTCATCTCGTTGCATCATTTTCATTTGAGTTCATCTTGATGCCCGAAATGCTGTTGGAAGTAGGCTATTTGAGATAATTGTCAGATCTGCTGCTCCAATTAGACATTTGTCATTTTTGCCATGATTATTGTGTGCATGATATGCCCCTGAGCTCTACATGTGTTTTGTTATATGTTTTTCCATCTTTCCATAGGTGCAACCCATGTATTTTTGTGATGTGTGTGGTGACTAGCACAAGCTTGCAAAGTGGTTCATTCGTTAATGCTGATTTCAGGGACTTAGCATTTCCACTAAGTCCTTGATCTGTTTATCTCAATATGCCATATGTTTATGTTGTTTCCTAGTGATCCGTACCTCTTTTGAGGATCATCAGTAAGGATGTTTTGTTAATATTGTAGTGCTATATCCATCCATGTCTTTGTTTGCAATTATGGAGTACCCTAGCTTGAGTCAATCGAGCTCTACTTTTGCTATTTCGTGAATCTGGGCAGATTGTCTACTTGTTAGCGATTTTGCCGAGGATGTTGTAGTTGATCCGTGCATGCTATTTTATTGTTCTTGCCATGTCTAGCTTGTATAATGTGTATTCTTGATGGGTGTATGCTTAGGTTGTCATGACATGCTCTGTAGTGAGTGCATCGAGCTCGTAAACATGCCTACTTGATATCTGATTTGCATGGTCCAGTTTTTTCTAAGTCTATGATCTGATTATGCTTTTGCCATGTTCACATGATTGCAAATGTATTTTCTGATCCCTTTTGGCTCAAGGTCACTAAGGGACTTTTGTTAAGCTCTTTTAGTAGCTCCATGCCATGCTTTACTTTGCCATGTTCAGGTCCTGTAGCATATAGCTTTCATGCTCCAAAGTGTGCTACCTGATCTGAAATTCCAGACAAGTGTAAATTTCACTAAGTCTGAAATCTGTTTGCCAAATGCATTTTTGCCATGCTTGTTTGAACCTGTTAATGGATGAATTGGTCGTAGCTCAGTGTTCATCTTTTGTTAAGCATCATGTATGGATCCCTGCCATGTATTTTGTTGTCATGTTTGGGTGCTGTAGCATGTTCATCTTGTTGCATTTAGATGGCTACTTGCTGTAAATCGCAGACCGGTGCCATATTTGAATTGCTTGCCATTTCCAAACCGTGACTCCGATTCCGGCGTTCTTTATATCGTTTTCAAGCGATTTCATCTCAACTTTCCGGTGGCACACTTGGATTTCCATGTTGAGGCCAGGTTCATTCATTCCTTGTCAAATCTTGTATATGCATCGCATATCGCATCCCGCATAGCATACCATGTTTGCATCATATTGTTTGAGCTTTGCACGTGGTTGATTGTGTTCTGTTTGCTTGTTTGTCTTGTTTGGGTAGATCCGGGAGACGATTTCGCTAACGAGGAGCCCGTTGAGTTTGCTTTCGAGGATCCAGTCAACTCTGACAACTTTGTAGGCAAGATGATCATACCCTCGAAATCACTACTATCTTTGCTTTGCTAGATGCTCGCTCTTTTGCTATGCCTATGCTACCATGCCTACCACTTGCTTATCATGCCTCCCAAATTGCCATGTCAAACCTCTAACCCACGATGTCCTAGCAAACCGTTGAATGGCTATTTTACCGCTTTGCTCAGCCCCTCTTATAGCATTGCTAGTTGCAGGTGAAGATTGGAGGCCGTTCCTTGTTGGAACATTATTTACTTGTTGGGATATCATTATATTATCTTGTTATCTTAATGCATCTATATACTTGGTAAAGGGTGGAAGGCTCGGCCTCTCGCCTAGTGTTTTGTTCCACTCTTGCCGCCCTAGTTTCCATCATATCGGTGTTATGTTCCCAGATTTTGCGTTCCTTACGCGGTTGGGTTATAATGGGAACCCCTTGATAGTTCGCCTTGAATAAAGCTTTTCCAGCAATGCCCAACCTTGGTTTTACCATTTGCCACCTAGCCTCTTTTCCCTTGAGTTTTTGGAGCCCGAGGGTCATCTTATTTAACCCCTCCCCCCCCCCCCCCCCGGGCCAGTGCTCCTCTGAGTGTTGGTCCAACCTAGAGCCCCTTGCAGCGCCACCTCGGGGAAACTCGAGGGCTGGTTTTAATTGTATGGATTGCTTATCCAATTGTGCCCTGAGAACGAGATATGTGCAGCTCCTATCGGGATTTGTCGGCACATTCGGGCGGTGTTGCTGGATTTGTTTTTAACTTGTCGAAGTTTCTTGTAGAACCGGGATACCGAGTCTGATCGGAACGTCTCGGGAGAAGGTCTATTCCTTCGTTGACCGTGAGAGCTTGTCATGGGCTAAGTTGGGACTCTCCTGCAGGGTTTTGAACTTTTGAAAGCCGTGCCCGCGGTTATGGGCAGATGGGAATTTGTTAATGTCCGGTTGTAGATAACTTGAACCTTAACTTAATTAAAATAAATCAACTGTGTGAGTTACCGTGATGTTCTCTTCTCGGCGGAGTCCGGGAAGTGAACACGGTGTTGGAGTAATGCTTGCCGCAGGTTGCCCTCTAGTTATTCGTTCGCGCTTTGCCTTCTCTTCTCGCTCTCTTTTGCAAACAGGTTAGCCACCATATATGCTAGTCGCTTGCTGCAGCTCCACATATTGTACCTTGCCTTACCTATAAGCTTAAATAGTCTTGATCGCGAGGGTGCGAGATTGCTGAGTCCCTGTAGCTCATTGATTACTTCCAAACCAGATGCAGGGCCTGATGACTCTGTTCCAGATGACGCGCTTGAGCTCAAGTGGGAGTTCGATGAGGACTCACGCCGTTACTACGTGTCTTTCCCTGATGATCAGTAGTGGTACCCAGTTGGGGCGATCGGGACCGTGTCGCATGTTGGGTTATCTTTTATTTTGGCGCCGTAGTTGGGCCATGAGTGTTTGAATGTTGTAATGCTATTTATGTACTCTGATTGACGTGGCGAGTGTAAGCCAACTATGTATCTCCCCTTTTATTATCTATATTATAGGGGATGTTGTGAAGATTGCCTAACTTGCGACATTGCTTTCAATGCGGTTATGCCTCTAAGTCGTGCCTCGACACATAGGAGATATAGCCGCATCGAGGGAGTTACAAGTTGGTAATCAGAGCCTTCCCCGACCTTAGGAGCCCCCATTGCTTAATCGTTTTTCGCAGTCGTTGTTGAGTCTAGAAAAATGTTTTGAGTCATTTAGGAATTATATATCGGAGAGTTTAGGAATTCTTTTTACTCCCCAGTCTCCTCATAGCTCTGGTAAGGCATCCTGACGTAGAGTTTTGACTCTTCTCTTCTCAAATTTCATTAAAAAAAATTTAGGATCACGCGGGTATTTTGGAATCGTTCCGATGGTTTTGTGACGAGAACATTGTTCTTGGTGCCTCCTGTCTTTAGGGGTTGTGGCAGTGTCCCGGGGTGTTGAGCTCCGAGGTGTTGTCGTCACAATTTTATCGTTGCAGTTCTGGAATACCTGAGTTTAGTACACCGACATCGAAAATCTCTTTTATGCAGTTCGTTGGTGAGATAACCTCGACGCCACCCAGTACTGGGGCGGGAGTTCGGGAGTATTGCCATAACTTGTATAACGGATGCTTTTCAAAGGTTGAGGTAGATGGTTTCCGAAGTTTTCTTGGTTATGTGTTGAAGGATGGATACAGCTGGATGTAGGAATTGCTAGATTTGGGTGAGATATTATGCTTCCCTGTATCCCCAACACCTGATTGCATAACCGGAAAGGTTCGGGAGTTTCATAGTTGGGAATTCTTGTAGCTCTAGTTCTTCTTCCACGGATATTTGGTTTGAGATTGGGATTTCTTACTGAGTATTCGTTCTTGATCCGTACCTTGTTGATTTATTTCTCTACCTAAATTCTAAGTGGCTTCTCAATTTATGGATATGTGACCATTTCAAGTGGAATGCATTCGTTCTTATGTTCGGATGTGAAGACTATATGTTGCAATTTCAACCCGTTGGATTCAGCTTCATTTTATCTGTCGATGTGCTAACGGTTGTCACCCTCTTCAGGATGGCTCCCGCTAAGAGCAGCAAACAAAATCAGAATCAGAATCAGGATTCGCCACCACCTCCACCTCCTCCGGAGGCATGGCAAGCTGTGATGGCCGCAACCAATGCAAACACACAGTTGATCATGCAAATTCCTCAAGAGCGCAATCAACCGAACCAAGGCAACCAAGGCAACAACCAGAATCACTTTGCTACACTCAACCAGTTCCTTGCTAACGGGCCAAAGACTTTCAGCAATTGTGTTGAGACAACTGATGCTGACGATTAGCTCGTGGATCTGTGCAAGCATTTCGAGTGCAGTAACGTCAGGCCTGAGGACTTTGTCAAGTTCGCTTCCTTCCAACTCAAAGACTAAGCTGCAGAATGGTTCCAGCAGTACAAGGATTCCAGAGGAGGCCGTGTGATTACCTGGGATGAATTCCGTCAAGACTTCAAAGCTCATCATATTCCTTAGAGCGTGGTCGAAAGCAAGCGTGAGGAATTCCGCAACCTGAAGCAAGGCTCTTTGTCTGTCTATGACTACAACAAGTTGTTTCAGAAGCTCGCCCGCTTTGCTAAGCAGGATGTCCCTAACGAGAAGAGCATTATATACCAGTTCAGGGGTGGTCTCAGAGAAGAAATCCAGCTAGCTCTTGTTCTCTTTGAGCCCTTGAGGTACGATGAGTTCTACAACATGGCATTGAAGCAAGAGGCCGCTCAACTGAGGTGTGATGCTTCCAAGAAGCGAGTCAGAGATGCTACTCCTTCTTCCTCTACTCAAGTGGCCAAGCAGCAGAAGTATTGGCTTCCTCCTCCTCCGTTCCGTCAGCCATATCAACAAAAGAGCAAAGGTGGTAGTGGATCTTCCCACCCACCCAACCCTGGTTTTCAGAACAAGACTTCGTCTCAAGCTCCAAGATCGAGTGCTCCGTATCACCATCCGCTTTCAGAGGTCACGTGCAACAAGTGCCAACAGAAGGGTCACTATGCCAACAAATGCTTCAATCAGAGGCGTCTTCCTCCTCCTCCTCCTGTGAGATCGACAAGTACAGCTGTGGTCAAGCATAACCCTAAGCACGCCAAGGTCAACATGCTGAATACAGCTCAGGCAGAGGACTCGTCAGATGTCATCATGAGTAACCTTCCTGTTAACGATATTCCAGCTAAAGTTCTTTTTGACACTAGTGCATCGCATTGTTTCATCTCGAGACCTTTTGCATCTAAGCATGACTTTGTTATTCAAGTGTTGTCGAAACCATTGGCTATTGTCTCTCCGGCCCGTCAAATGACATCTCGAGTATGCATTCCGGATGTTACAATCACTTTGGGTGACTATAAGTTCTTGTCTTCTCCAAATGTTCTTGGTGACACGGACATTGATCTTATTCTCGGAATGGATTGGCTTTCTAAGCACAAGGCTCATCTTGATTGTGCCGCTAGGCAGATTCAATTGACTCATTCGTCTGAGGATGTAATTGTCTTTGTCGCTCGTGACAATACCATCCGTCTCTTTTCTCTCAATGAGAAGGGTGAACTGGATGCTATCTCGCAAATTCCAGTCGTTCGCGACTATCAAGACGTCTTTCCAGAAGAGCTTCTAGGAATGCCTCCGCACCGGCCAGTTGAATTCGTCATCGATCTTGAGCCTGGCATGGAACCAGTGTGCAAGCGTCCTTACAAGCTCGGACCTGAAGAGTTGAAGGAGCTGAAGAAACAACTCGATGTTCAAGAGAGAATGGGCCTCATCCGACCTAGTTCTTCTCCGTGGGGTTGTGGTGTTCTTTTTGTGAAGAAGAAGGATGGAACGGACCGACTTTGTGTTGATTACTGTCCATTGAACAAGAAGACCATCAAGAACAAATACCCACTTCCCAACATCAACGAGCTATTCGAACAACTCAAAGGTGCCCAAGTATTCTCCAAGCTTGATCTCCGTATGGGTTATCATCAGATTTGAATCCGTGAGCAAGATATTCCCAAGACGGCTTTCAGGACAAGCTTTGGTTCATATGAATACACTGTCATGTCTTTTGGCCTCGTCAACGCTCCTCTGACTTTCTCTCGCATGATGAACTTCATCTTCAACGCCTACACCAATGATTTCGTTTTGGTCTATCTCGACGACATTCTGGTCTTTTCGAAGAACAAGGAAGATCATGCCAAGCACTTGGGTTTGGTGCTCGATAAGCTCAGGGAACACCAGTTCTACGCCAAGTTCTCCAAGTGCGAATTTTGGCTCGATGAGGTTCTTTATCTTGGTCATATCATCTCTGCCAAGGGCATTGCGGTGAATCCTGAGAAGGTGTCTGCAATTGTTAATTGGGAACCACCTCAGAACGTGAAGCAACTCCGTAGCTTCCTCGGTCTCGCAAGCTACTGTCGAAGTTTCATTGAAAACTTTTCTAAGATCGCGAAGCCTCTCTCAAATCTTCTCCAGAAGCACATCAAGTACGTTTGTTCTCTGGAGTGTGACATTGCTTTCAACACTTTGAAAGAGAAATTGGTCACTGCTCCAGTTTTGACTCCTCCTGATGAATCCAAACCATACAAGGTCTTTTGCGATGCCTCTCTCCAAGGTCTTGGCGCAGTGTTGATGCAAGAGAAGAAAGTTGTGGCTTATACCTCTCGCCAGTTGAAGCCCAACGAGAAAAACTACCCCACTCATGACCTTGAGTTGGCGGCAGTTGTGCATGCTCTTTTGACTTGGAGACATCTCTTATTGGGAAGAAAAGTGGACATTTTCACTGACCACAAGAGTCTTAAGTACATCTTCACTCAGCCTAATCTCAACCTCAGGAAAACTCGATGGGTCGAAATGATTCAAGAGTATAATCCGAGTATCGAGTATACTCCAGGCAAGGCCAATGTGATTGCTGACGCATTGAGCAGGAAGGCTTATTGCAACAGTCTGATTCTCAAGCCTTATCAACCCGAGCTTTGTGAAGCTTTCCGCAAACTTAATCTGCAAGTTGTTCCTCAAGGTTTCCTCGCCAACCTTCAAGTGCCTCCTACCTTGGAAGACCAGATTCGCCAAGCCCAGCTTCTTGATGCTATGGTGAAAAAGGTGAAGATTGGGATTGCCAAGAGTCAACCCAAGTACAAGTGCTACCGCCTTGATGACAAGGATACTCTCTTCTTCAAGGATCGTATTGTTGTGCCCAAAGGTGACCTACGAAAAGTGATCATGAATGAGGCTCACAATTCTCTCCTCTCCATCCACCCTGGGAGCATGAAGATGTATCAGGACCTCAAGCAGGCTTATTGGTGGACTCGAATGAAGCACGAGATTGCTCAGTTCGTGTATGAATGTGATGTCTGCAGAAGAGTGAAGGCAGAACACCAAAGGCCAGATGGTCTCCTCAACCTCTTGCCATTCCAGAATGGAAGTTTGACCACATTGAGATGGACTTCGTGATTGGGTTTCCAAAGTCCAAACATGGCAATGATGTTATATTCGTTGTCATCGACAAACTCACTAAAGTGGCTCACTTTCTGCCTATCAAAGAGTCAATCACGGCAGCTCAATTGGCGGAGCTCTATACCTCTCAAATTGTCTCTCTGCACGGTATTCCACAAGTGATCTCTTCAGACCGCGGCAGCATCTTTACCTCCAAGTTTTGGGATTCTTTTCAGAAGGCCACGGGCACCAACATCCGCTTCAGCACAGCTTTCCATCCTCAAACTAGCGGTCAAGTAGAGCGTGTCAACCAGATTCTTGAAGATATGCTCAGGGCTTGTGTGATCTCCTTCGGCATGAAGTGGGAGGATTGTCTTCCATATGTTGAATCCTCCTACAACAACAGTTTTCAAGCAAGTTCGGGCAAGGCCCCATTTGAAATTCTGTATGGCAGGAAGTGCCGTACCCCTCTCAATTGGTCTGAAACCGGTGAACGTCAACTTCTGGGAAATGACTTAATCATAGAGGCAGAGGAAATGTGCAAAGTCATTCGAGATAACCTCAAAGCAGCCCAATCCCGCCAGAAGAGCTACTATGATAGTAAGCACCGTGATTTAGCTTTCGAGATCGGAGATCATGTTTACCTCCGCGTCTCTCCAATGAAAGGTACTCGTCGCTTCAGTATCAAAGGGAAGCTTGCCCTCAGATACATGGGACCTTTCAAGATCGTCAGCAAGAGAGGCGATCTCGCCTATCAACTCGAGCTTCCTTCAAACCTTGCAAATGTGCATGACGTGTTCCATGTCTCTCAGCTCTGAAAGTGCTTCAAGACTCCTGACCGCACCGTCAACTTCGAGGACATTGAGCTCCAAGAAGATCTCTCTTATCGTGAGCACCCCGTTGCTATTCTTGAAGAGACTGAACGCAAGACTCGCAACATGTCAATCAAATTCCTCAAAGTCAAGTGGTCACACCATTCCGACCGTGAAGCCACCTAGGAACGCGAGGATCGCCTCCGTTCTGAGTACCCGGCGTTCTTTTGGTCCTAGATCTCGAGACGAGATCCTTTCGTAGTGGTGGAGTGTTGTAACACCCCGGATATGATTTTCCCAATATGTAATCCAACTCTTGCCGTTTCCGGCGTTAAGTTATTTTATTTTCTCGGGTTCAGGTTTTTGTCTCCGTGTGTTGTTGTCGTTGTCATGCATCTCATATCATGTCATCATGTGCATTGCATTTGCATAAGTGTTCATCTCATGCATCCGAGCATTTTCCCCGTTGTCCATTTTGCATTCTGGCGCTCCGTTCTCCTCCGGTGGTCATTTCTACCTTTCTTTCGTGTGTGGGGGTTAAACATTTCTGGATTGGACCGAGACTTGCCAAGTGGCCTTGGTTTACTATCGGTAGACCGCCTGTCAAGTTTCGTACCATTTGGACTTCGTTTGATGCTCCAACGGTGAACCAAGGGACCGAAAAGGCCTCGTGTGTGTTGCAGCCCAACACCCCTCCAATTTGGCCCAAAACCCACCAAAACCCTCTCCATCATCTAGAGCGTTCGATCACGATCGCGTGGCCGAAAACCGCACCTCCTTTGGACACTCCTAGCTCCCTCTACCTCTATATATAGACCCCCTCCTCAAAAGTTCCGGATCCCCTCCTTCCTAACCCTAGAAAATCATCATCGCGCGCCGCCGGACAAAACTGCCACCGACGGACATGTCCATTTCTCCCCCGCCGCCGCCACGTGGCAACCTCCGCACCGCCGCCTCTGAGGCCCGCCGAGCCCAGCGCGGGCCCTCAGAGCCCATCGCACCGCGCCCCGCCACCTGGATGCCCTGCCGCCAGCGCCACCGGAGCCGGCCGCACCTGCTGCCTCTTCCGCCGCGCCGGCCACCGGCGACCTCCATCACCGCCACCAACCTCAGCCGGCGCCGCCCGTGCCACCGGAGCCTCCGCGTCCGCCTCCTCGACGTCCGCGCCCAAGTCCGGCGACCTCGGCCACCCACTCCGGCGAGCTCCACGCTGCCTCCCCCGAGCCCCGGTGCCGTCCCCGCCCCCGTTGAACAATATTTCCGGCGATCCTCGTAACCCGCGCCTGGCTGGATCTAGATCTGGGATTTGCCTCGGTTGACTTTTGCCCCGAAATCCTAATTATTTTGCCATGTTCATCGCATCGTAACTTTGCATCCGTAACTCCGTTTTGGACATATAGCATATCAAAATGTTCGCCTCAAAGAGGACATCATTTCATCTCATTGCATCATTTTCATTTGAGTTCATCTTGATGCCCGAAATGCTGTTGGAAGTAGGCTATTTGAGATAATTGTAAGATCTGCTGCTCCAATTAGACATTTGTCATTTTTGCCATGATTATTGTATGCATGATATGCCCCTGAGCTCTACATGTGTTTTGTTATATGTTTTGCCATCTTTCAAGAGGTGCAACCCATGTATTTTTGTGATGTGTGTGGTGACTAGCACAAGCTTGCAAAGTGGTTCATTCGTTAATGCTGATTTCAGGGACTTAGCATTTCCACTAAGTCCTTGATCTGTTTATCTCAATATGCCATATGTTCATGTTGTTTTCTAGTGATCCGTGCCTCTTTTGAGGATCATCAGTAAGGATGTTTTGTTAATCTTGTAGTGCTCTATCCATCCATGTCTTTGTTTGCAATTATGGAGCACCCTAGCTTGAGTCAATCGAGCTCTACTTTTGCTATTTCGTGAATCTGGGCAGATTGTCTACTTGTTAGTGATTTTGCCGAGGATGGTGTAGTTGATCCGTGCATTCTATTTTATTGTTCTTGCCATGTCTAGCTTGTATAATGTGTATTCTTGATGGGTGTATGCTTAGGTTGTCATGACATGCTCTGTAGTGAGTGCATCGAGCTCGTAAACATGCCTACTTGATATCTGATTTGCATGCTCCAGTTTTTCTCTAAGTCTGTGATCTGATTATGCTTTTGCCATGTTCACATGATTGCAAATGTATTTTACGTTCCCTTTTGGCTCAAGGTCACTAAGGGACTTTTGTTAAGCTCTTTGAGTAGCTCCATTCCATGCTTTACTTTGCCATGTTCAGGTCCTGTAGCATATAGCTTTCATGCTCCAAAGTGTGCTACCTGATCTGAAATTCCAGACAAGTGTAAATTTCACTAAGTCTGGAATCTGTTTGCCAAATGCATTTTTGCCATGCTTGTTTGAACCTGTTAATGGATGAATTGGCCGTAGCTCAGTGTTCATCTTTTGTTAAGAATCATGTATGGATCCCTGCCATGTATTTTGTTTTCATGTTTGAGTGTTGTAGCATGTTCATCTTGTTGCATTTAGATGGCTACTTACGGTAAATCGCAGACCGGTGCCATATTTGAATTGCTTGCCATTTCCAAACCGTGACTCCGATTCCGGCGTTCTTTATATCATTTTCAAGCGATTTCATCTCACCTTTCCAGTGGCACACTTGTATTTCCAAGTTGAGGCCAGGTTCATTCATTCCTTGTCAAATCTTGCATATGCATCGCATCCCGCATAGCATACCATGTTTGCATCATATTGTTTGAGCTTTGCACGTGGTTGATTGTGTTCCGTTTTCTTGTTTGTATTTTTTGGGTAGATACGGGAGACGAGTTCGCTAACGAGGAGCCCGTTGAGTTTGCTTTCGAGGATCCAGTCAACTCTGACAACTTTGCAGGCAAGATGATCATACCCTCGAAATCACTACTATCTTTGCTTTGCTAGATGCTCGCTCTTTTGCTATGCCTATGCTATCATGCCTACCACTTGCTTATCATGCCTCCCAAATTGCCATGTCAAACCTCTAACCCACCATGTCCTAGCAAACCGTTGAATGGCTATGTTACCGCTTTGCTCAGCCCCTCTTATAGCGTTGCTAGTTGCAGGTGAAGATTGGAGGCCGTTCCTTGTTGGAACATTATTTACTTGTTGGGATATCATTATATTATCTTGTTATCTTAATGCATCTATATACTTGGTAAAGGGTGGAAGTCTCGGCCTCTCGCCTAGTGTTTTGTTCCACTCTTTACGCCCTAGTTTTCATCATATCGGTGTTATGTTCCCGGATTTTGCGTTCCTTACGCGGTTGGGTTATAATGGGAACCCCTTGATAGTTCGCCTTGAATAAAGCTTTTCCAGCAATGCCCAACCTTGGCTTTACCATCTCCCACCTAGCCTCTTTTCCCTTGGGTTTCTGGAGCCCGAGGGTCATCTTATTTAAACCCCCCTGGGCCAGTGCTCCTCTGAGTGTTGGTCCAACCTAGAGCCCCTTGCAGCGCCACCTCGGGGAAACTCGAGGGCTGGTTTTAGTTGTACGGATTGCTTATCCAATTGTGCCCTGAGAACGAGATATGTGCAGCTCCTATCGGGATTTGTCGGCACATTCGGGCGGTGTTGCTGGATTTGTTTTTAACTTGTCGAAGTGTCTTGTAGAACCGGGATACCGAGTCTGATCGGAACGTCTCGGGAGAAGGTCTATTACTTCGTTGACCGTGAGAGCTTGTCATGGGCTAAGTTGGGACTCTCTTGCAGGGTTTTGAACTTTTGAAAGTCGTGCCCGCGGATATGGGCAGATGGGAATTTGTTAATGTCCGGTTGTAGATAACTTGAACCTTAACTTAATTAAAATAAATCAACTGTGTGAGTTACCGTGATGGTCTCTTCTCGGCGGAGTCCGGGAAGTGAACATGGTGTTGGAGTAATGCTTGCCGCAGGTTGCCCTCTAGTTATTCGTTCGCGCTTTGCCTTCTCTTCTCGCTCTCTTTTGCAAACAGGTTAGCCACCATATATGCTAGTCGCTTGCTACAGCTCCACATATTGTACCTTGCCTTACCTATAAGCTTAAATACTCTTGATCGCGAGGGTGCGAGATTGCTGAGTCCCTGTGGCTCATAGATTACTTCCAAACCAGATGCAGGGCCTGATGACTCTGTTCCAGATGACGCGCTTGAGCTCAAGTGGGAGTTCGACGAGGACTCACGCCGTTACTATGTGTCTTTCCCTAATGATCAGTAGTGGTACCCAGTTGGGGCGATCGGGGCCGTGTCGCATGTTGGGTTATCTTTTATTTTGGCGCTGTAGTCGGGCCATGAGTGTTTGAATGTTGTAATGCTATTTATGTACTCTGATTGACATGGCGAGTGTAAGCCAACTATGTATCTCCCCTTTTATTATCTATATTACAGGGGATGTTGTGAAGATTGCCTAACTTGCGACATTGCTTTCAATGCGGTTATGCCTCTAAGTCGTGCCTCGACACGTAGGAGATATAGCCGCATCGAGGGCGTTACAGGTGAGTACCTACGACAAAGAAAGCGGGAAGAATGGGAGTAAGGAGATATAACTCACCCAGCTTGGAGGGTTGTACATGGAGAATCCATCCCGTGGCTTGATGCGGATGAACTCCTCTTCCTCTCCCTTGAACAACTCGGACAGAATTTTTGCTAAAGCAGCAGCGGAGTCCGGTCCCTTACGCCCGCAACGGGTGGCATCATCTTCCCCGTTAAAACACCACAGGGGGTGCCCTCGATATTGAAGTGGCTGCACTCCCCGCATTATGCATATTGACATAACCTCGATTACTGTCAACCTGATTGAGCCAGCGCTTTAATCCGGTTCATCAGGTAAAGGACTTCTCCGTTGTCTTCCTCCTGGGGGCTCCGTGGGCGCCAGCTTCGGCGTTTCTTCAGAGGAGCATTGTTGAACTCAGGAAGACCCCGCCGAACAAGGTCCGGAAGGGGGACGTCCTCCATATAAAACCATTCCGAAGGCCAGTCTTCGGACGTCTTCTTCGGAGTATCGGACAGGTATCCGGTATCGGCGGTGCGCCATATTTTGGCTCCGCCCACCTGATAAAGTGACCCCTTCTGTGTGCGGGGGACGAGGCAAAATAACCTTTTCCACATCTCGAAATGGGCCTCGCAGCCCAGGAATAACTCACAAAGGGCAACATAGTCGGCGATGTGTAATATGGAAGCAGGGGTCAAATTATGCAGTTGGAGGCCGTAAAACTCCAGGATCCCGCGGAGGAACAGATGAATTGGAAATCCCAGTCCCCTTAATAAGTAAGGAACAAGGCACACCCGCTCCCCCGTAGAGGGGCTGAGGAAGCTCTCCGCTTGCTCTGCGCCATTGTAGGTGGCGAGCCCGGCTCGGGCGGGAACCATATACGTTGGAGGGAGAAATCCCTAAGTCTGCAGTTCGACTAATCGACTGTGTGGAACAGAACACCTCTCCCAACCACCGGGCTTAGGGCTACGGGGGCGAGAGGAGGAGCTGCGGTGGTCGGCCATGCTGGAGTGGATTTTTCCGAAGCGTGCTCCGATGGATTCTCGCTGTGGGAGGATGGTATGGATTGGATCTAAGAATCCCCATCCCTTTAATAGACAATTTATTTATCTGGCTAGGGGGGCGAAGGTAAAAACGCCCTGGCTCCTCGTATTCATTCGACCCATGGAAGATAGCCCTTATTGGGCGCAAAAGCCAAGAAGTCCAACATTTATGGGGTCGGACACTACTTAACAAACATTCAAAAATTGGAGAAGAACCTGCCTTGCAATGCCGAAGACAACATTGCGCGCCGGACTGATCGTCATTGAAGCCTGGTTCAGGGGCTACTGAGGGAGTCCTGGATTAGGGGGTCTCCGGACAGCCGGACTATATCCTTTGGCCGGACTATTGGACTATGAAGATACAAGATTGAAGACTTCGTCCCGTGTTCGGACGGGACTTTACTTGGCGTAGAAGGCAAGCTAGGCAATACGGATATGTATATCTCCTCCTTTGTAACCGACCTTGTGTAACCCTAGCCCCCTCCGGTGTCTATATAAACCAGAGGGTTTTAGTCCGTAGGACAACATACAATCATACCATAGGCTAGCTTCTAGGGTTTAGCCTCTCTGATCTCATGGTAGATCAACTCTTGTAATACTCATATCATCAAGAACAATCAAGCAGGACGTAGGGTTTTACCTCCATCAAGAGGGCCCGAACCTGGGTAAACATCGTGTCCCCTGCCTCCTATTACCATCTGCCTTAGACGCACAGTTCGGTACCCCCTACCGGAGATCCGCCGGTTTTGACACCGACAGGAGGTTTGAATGTTTTTGCAATATACAGCTGATAGAGTTTGGGAAATGCGTAGAAAGTACAAGTACTACGCATGTGCCATCTGATCATTGATCATACGACCTAGATGCTCATATCACCGCAGCGAGTAATTAAGCTATGGGGAGCACCTAATATGAGCACCGGGGAGCCTTCGGATCGAAGATGCAGCGGCACACACGAGGCCTGAATGTTTTATTTGCAAAAAAACCTTTGGAGAGTTTGGAAATTGCGCATAATTACAAAGACTACTCCCAAGCCATTGGATCTCACTTCCAACGGTGTAAAAACTCGTATCACCATAGTATCTAAGCTGCGGGGTGGATGTGATATTCTATGCCGCTGTCATTTTTGTTCGTAAACTTGCAAAATACGTATAACTCATGTCGTTACTTGTCTAACCGCGCAAAGTGTTTTTTCAAAAAACCATCCTACACTGAAATATCGGAACAACACACGGGGGTCAAACTTGTCGTTAATCAAATTTGGACGTAAAACTAACAAATCTGAAAGGCGAGATTCGAACTGGCAACTTGGACTACAAAGCGTAAGTCGGTAGCCTGAAAAAACGAACGGTTGTTGGCTTTGTCCCATAACTTGATTTTATACAGTACTTGTGTTGAGTAGAGTAGACGGAGTGCCTCGTCAACACGTGCATGACCGTTGTCTCACTTACTGGTCTGCGATCTCAATCTCTCTTCTCTCCATCGTCTAACCTTTGCACGGGCACATACGAAGAGCAGGGCTAGCTTCCCGTGGTGTTACTACAACTAAAAAAAGCTTGGAAAATAGAAGAATCGCCTAGAACAAGAGACGTTGTGGCTGGTCGAGATGGACCTAACCACATCTATCCTCTGTGCCACGTTTGCATGATGAAGCTGTGTGGCTAGTGGGGTGTTTTCGACCGACTGGCTGGGTCCCGAGGTCGAACCATAGTTACTACGTCTGATACAGTATATTTTTACACGCACATTTTTCCTCCGTGCCGAGACGTGGCACACCCTACCGTGCGGTTTCGGGGTCCTCCCGGGTGGTGCATGCATATATTCTTCCTGACGTGGGATGCCCTATCACGCATTTTCTGTGTCCTCCTCGGTCGTAGCACCGAAGCAAGTAAATGAGTCATCAAATCACGAAAGACCACCTTTCCCGCCGAGTACATCAGTGAAGCATGGTGGCTAGCTAGTTGGGCTAGTTCGACCGATTAGCTAGGCCACCGCCACATTTGTTTTTTCACCCTTTTTTATCTACTTGCCGGCAGGTAAATTTAAATATCCACCGCGGTGTTGCTCTGGTGTTTGGGTGCGGCAGGATTTCTAATTTTTTGATTAACGGGAGCAGGCGCGGCAGGATTTTTAATTTTTTGATTGACGGGAGTAGGCGCGGCAACAATTAGTCATGATGACTCCGCCTGTAAAAACTCATTGCTCCCTGATGTGAGAAGTCGTCGACTGGTGTTTTACCATGGTGAAAACCAAAAGATTCCCCGCTCCCTCTGCCTTCCCGTAGATTGCACTGCCTTTCAGCCGTTTCGCCCCCTTTGCTTCCTCTCCCCATTGCTTCTACCTGGTGCCATGGCGGCGCAGAAGATCACGGAGTCTGAGGTGAGGTGCCTGACACTGGCTCCCGTGGACCGGGAGCGGGCTCTGCAGGCGGTTGCACCCTGCATCACCAACGTCGTGCGCCTTGAGAAGCAAAGGGACTTCGGTGGTGTTTAGGCGCCCTCTGCATGGGCATGTCAATGTCTCGGCGCAACATGACCGTTGGATCAAACTCAGATGGTGCAGATCAGTCACTGTAGCACAAAGTGTGTGGGTGTGTTTGGTTGCATTCTCATCTCAATATAGTTGTTTCCTCTTCATGTATTTTTGTCAACCTACTCGTGTGGACTCATGAACCCTTCATGCGCTCTGCAAATCACCCAAAAGTGGGTCAAGAAGGGAACTTTTGCTCCCATCCCGTGCACCCTTCATACACCCTGCCTAACACTATTCGTGCTTCATATGGTTCATGTTTCGTCGAGTACTATAGCACCGTACTCTCCGTGCGCTGTGGACCTAGTTCTGTTAACATTGATCTCACCGTTCATTCTCGACTAGACAGTCGAAAAAGCGGTACTATGTTACATATAGGAGTAGTTGACATGCGCACAATATCATTTGTTATCGTCATATCTTACTACACTAGCAACAAGATTGTGTAGTACTGACGTATGAACCACTTCACATGCCTAGTAGTAGGAGCACTATGTATGTTCAAGTGGTTGCCGTGTTTCGCACTCCTCCGGCGTAAGAGTGGAAATGCTTGTTGTAATCATTTTTTTCTTCAGAAAAATAGTGGACACGCTCTACCGTGCGGATCCTCCTCCAGCCATGCACTAAATTACTCACTTTCGCCGACGTGCAGGACAGCCAGCACCTGGGTCCACCAGCCATGCACTAAATTACTCTGTAGTAGAGTGATGGTAGACTACCTCGATTGAACCGCCGCAATAATGCCCAATGAGCCGTCAAATCACAAAACCCCCTCCTTTCCAGCAGTAAGTTGGACGGACGAAGCAACCATCATTTCACTCTTCTCTCTCAGCTTCCTCTCTTGAAGAAAACCCCCACTCGCTTCGCTTATCCCTCATCTCGTTCCTCCTTTCACTCTTCTCTCTCAGCTTCCTCTCTTGGATGGACGCCGGAGCACCGGCGGACGTGATGTCTATGGCTCTGGCCAAAACCGTCGAGGCTCATGGTACAAAGAAGCGCAAGCACCCCGCCGAGACTACCGCAGACAAGCTCAAAGCCATCGCCCTGTCCAAGCCCCCCTCTCCGGGATCCCTCATTAAGCAAGTCTAGGTAATATCTCTTGTTGACAATCTTTTTCTCGATCTTGATCGTGTTTTTTCATCTAACATGCAGTACTAGTACTGGTAGTACAACTTTCTGGGTGATCCTGCATGTGATTTTAGTGTGCCAAATGACGGTTCTAAATTCCTCTTTTGACCAAAACATGAGAGACGTTAACACTGATTTCTTATAGATTACTCTCAACTACTCCCTTTGTCCCAAATTTATTGTCTTAGATTTGTCTAGATACATATGTATCTAATACTAAAATGTGACTTGATACATCCATATCTAGACAAATCTAAGACAAGAATTTGGGACGGAGGGAGTACTTTATGAACATCAATGCTACCTTTTAAAAGGGTATATTTGCCTCAGTAACTTGTGTTATGGATATTGCATGTAATCCCTCTGCTCTCATGCCTTTGAATACATGTTCTAGTGTCTTTGTTCACTCATTTCTGTGCGTATATGTAGTCATATATGGAGTATAATATCGAAAATCATCTTATATTTCTGAACGGAGGTAGTAATAAAATATGGTTTCTGTTTGAATTAGAACTAGGTTCGCGGTGGAAATGAAGTTCACAAAGTCATGTCATGTGAACTGGAAGACCTGATGATGAGTTCTACTGCTGAACTATCCAGCTGCTGTGTCCTTGTCGCCACGTGTCCTGAACTAGTGTTTTCCTGTAGCATTGTTGTCAGGCGTGTTCTCGAGGCTATACTTGACCACAACAATTTCCTGGCTGTGCCTTCGATTACGAAGGGTGTGGTTCTTGTAAAGCTTCCCAACAAATCTGATGCGGCCTTTCTTCATCATCATGTTTATGAGTGGAAAGACCACTCTGTTAGGTTCTCCAAGGTTGACAAGATGGTGATGGTGCATGTAGACATCTCACACGAAGTCCATGGCCTAGTCAGTTATGCGGGGTTCATCCCGTAGATCGGTAGCAAGAAATAGTCTGCAGAGTTTAGTTAGTGCAACTTTGCTTTTGTGTAGTAAGTACTATTGTTTAGTACTTGATTTGTGTTTGTGAACCCTGTATTGTTTATTTGTACTGCCGCTTTTGCTGTGTGGTCAGTCCTGAGAATAGTCTATGTCAGATTTCGAGTTCCGGCAGACCCTTAAGGTTCGAACACTGGGGTGCGCGCGGAGATTTCGCCTCCTACCTACCTACACCCCTCCGCCATGCTAGGATCTAAACTAAGGAAAGAACAACACAAGAGACACAGGGTTTATACTGGTTCGGGCCACCGTTGTGGTGTAATACCCTACTCCAGTGTGTGGTGTGTGGATTGCCTCTTGGGCTGATGATGATGAACAATACAAGGAAGAACAGCCTCGCGAGGGTCTGTTCTTGGCTGAGGCGATGAACTGCTGGGAGGAGTTCAGTCACCTTTCTCTTTCTCTCTCTCTCTCTCTCCTCCGGCTGACCCCCTTGCTGTGTGGGTGGCTGGTCCTATTTATAGAGGCCCTGATCCTCTTCCCAAATATTGAGTGGGAAGGGAGCCAACAATGGCGGGCTAATTTGAAGGGGGACAGCAAGTATCAGCTATCCTGACAAAAGTTGTCTTCGCCTGCGCAAAGCTCTGGTGATGACGCCGTCTTGGGCTCCACGGTGACCTCCGTCTCGTAGTCCTCCTGGTCTTGGTCTCGTTGCACAAAAATGGCAACCTTTGCCTAATGCCTCGGTACTCCGCGGCTGCGCTTGCCCCCTTTGCACCAAAGAGGAAAGGAGGACGCTACGCGGGCTGGCACCCGCCTAGCGCCCTGAGTTGTCACGGCTTGCGTCATGGGCACCTCGTGAGGTACCCCGCCTTGATCTCTCCGCCTCCTCATGAGCCAGCCTGACGAGGCCGTGCCTGAGGAAGCTTCGCGTCGTCCGCCCCGTGAGGCTTGGCCCCTCGCGAGAGTCTTGGGTTTGTGTTGGTGAAGATGGGTCGTGCTGGGCCCCCCTTTGAGCCACGCCACAGGCCGCAGGCAGGCAAGTCTGGGGACCCCCATTCCCAGAACACCGACAGTAGCCCCCGGGCCCAGGGCGCGCCCGGACTTGGCCATGCAGGGAGGCGGAAGGGCAAGAGCGAAGCGCTGCGGGCCCTAACAGCCTGCGGCCTTGGGCGCCGCATGGCGGTTGATTGGACATGGGCGTCTCCACTTCCTCATGGTGCCTCAGCAACTGCACTGACTGGACAAGTCCCTGCATGCAAAACGGGTCATGATTAGCTGCGATCATGGAGGTCGGTGGTTGGCCTCCGCCGGCTATAAGTACGGGATGGCGTGCGCTCTTCTGGTTCATCTCCCCTTGCTTCTCCTTCTTCTTCATGGCCCAGTCGAGGAGGTTCTCGGCCGCGAAGAAGGGGAAGGCTTGCCAGGCAGAGCATGCCTCTCCCCTGCCCAAGCGCGGCCGAGGGCGCCCCTGCAAACATCCTGTGGCCACCACGGCAGCTCCCCGCGGCCGTGGAGACGCTTTCCAGCGCGGTGGCGGGCGGATTGCTGCGGCCGGGGGGTGCGCTCCAGCTGCGCGTCCCCCTATGCCGCGCTTTCGCGCTGCAGAGGTGCTGCTGGAGTTCGTTGTGTGGTCGGCGGAGCCGACTAGCACCCGGCTCCCACTTCCTCGCTTCCTCCTCGGCGAGCTCCCGGCCGACGCCCCGGGCAGCCTCTGGCTTCAGGCCGACGGCTGCTGCAGCCGGGCCTCATGGGTCTCACTGGAGGTCTCCGCAGCCGGGAGCCTGGCCCTAGCCCGCGGTTGGCAGACGTTTGCCCGCGCGCGTGGCCTGGGCCGTCGATGCACCCTATACTTCAGGTTCGACGGCGATGCCACCCTCTTGGTGAGGGTGTTTGGGGAAGATGGTCGCCGCGCAGGGTGTTTCCCCGAGGGCGACGACCGCGGCTGGGAACCCCTTTCCGGCGATGATGGAGAGGACGGCGCTCGCGGGGCTGGCGGCGCTCAGGGTTCCTCAAGCTTCTCTGGTTCTTCTTCAGGCAGCGACTCTCCTAGTGGTGGCCGCAGCCAGCCCGCACGCCGTCGTATCTGTTTGGGGGGGGGGTGGCGCGTCCGCCCACCATCGCGCCCTGGTGAAGCGCGAGAGGGAGTCCGCCTGAGCTCCGGAGGCAGCTCGGGCTCCCCTGCGGGCCGGTGCGAGGTGAGCCGCACCAGATTTGTTTTTTTTTCTCTTCCCTTTTCCTGCATAAAGAAGGACAGCAGTGTGGTGCCCCGCGGGGGCGTGTATGGGTTATTGCTATTAATTATCATTTTGCTTTCTTCATCGTACCTTCCGACTATGTGCCCACACGTGGATGGTTCCCGGCCCCAGCCGTGGGGGCGACCGACCCAGGCCCTGTGTTTGTGTCGCGGTGCCCGAGGGGTACGGACTGGAGGGGTGCTCCTGCAAGGGGCCCAGGTCGCGAACCCTTTGAGTGACTAGGATAGGAACACTTGCGAGGGCGCTCGGCTCTCCCCCTCGTGAGGCCTTGCATAAGAGAAATTGAGGCAGGAGCGTGAAAAGCCGAAGAACCGCGAGCCAAAGACGGCAACAACTTCAATAAAACTTCAAATGGAGAAGAACAAGCCAACTGCGGAAAGCAAATGAAAAGCCGCATCCGGCACCTAGTCTAGTCTTCGACGTCTTCTCACCAGCGCAGAGCTAAGTGCTGCCACTAGGCGTGGGAGGGAGCCCCAGGGCCTGAGGCCGGCGCTCCTGAGACTCCAGGGCGTGTACAACCCCAACTCATTATTACGTGAGAGTGTCACGGGCGGCGAGCTTCAAAGGTGTTCGCCTTGCTTCACAGGCTCCGGGCCTTTTCCGAAACGCGATAGCTTCACAGGCATTCGCCTTGCTTCACAGGCTCCGGGCCTTTTCCAAAACGCGATAGCTTCACAGGCATTCGCCTTGCTTCACAGGCTCCGGGCCTTTTCCAAAATGCGATAGCTTCACAGGCATTCGCCTTGCTTCACAGGCTCCGGGCCTTTTCCAAAACGCGATAGCTTCACAGGCATTCACCTTGCTTCACAGGCTCCGGGCCTTTTCCAAAACGCGATAGCTTCACAGGCATTCGCCTTGCTTCACAGGCTCCGGGCCTTTTTAGGGGTAGAACCTCCAGAGGTGCTGGATGTTCCATGCGTTCTGGACCGGCACTCCATCCTGAGTCTCCAAGCGCGCTGAGCCGGGCCTGGAAACATGAACAACCTTGAACGGGCCCTCCCACATGGGAGAGAGCTTGTGCAGCCCCTCCCTGGAGAGGACCCGCCTGAGCACGAGGTCTCCTACCTCGAGTGTCCTGGGGCGGATGTTGCGGCAGTGATATCGCCGCAGCTCTTGTTGGTACATTGCCGCTCGTAGCGCGGCTTCTCGGTAATGTTCCTCCCCCAGCACGAGGTCCATCCCCCGCATGGCGTCCTGTTGCGCCTCATTGAACGCCAGGACCCGCGCGGAGCGACATCTGACCTCGTGAGGGAGGACCGCTTCGGCTCCGTAGAACAGGAAGAACGGGGTCTCCCCAGTCGTCTTGGTCGCGGTTGTGCGGATGGACCACAACACGGACTGAAGCTCGTCGTACCAACCTCTGCCGCAGGCCTCCAGCTTCTTCTTGAACGTCCTGGTCTTGAGGCCCCTCAGGACCTCCGCATTGGCTCGCTTGGCCTAGCCGTTGCTTCGGGGGTGCGCCACTGAAGCGTAGCATATCTGCGTTCCAAGGTTAGTACAGCATGTTTTGAAGAGGTTACTGGTGAACTGCGAACCGTTGTCCGTGATGATGCGATTCGGCACCCCGAACCGGCTCACGATGCCCTTGATGAACTTAACCGCGGAACCCGCAGGAATGGTGCGGACAGCCTCCACTTCAGCCCACTTGGTGAACTTGTCTATAGCAACGTAAAGGTAGCGGTAGCCCCATGGCGCCTGAGGAAACGGACCCAAGATGTCGAGCCCCCAGAATGTGAATGGCCACGAAAGGGGGATAGTCTGCAAGCCCCCTGCCGGCTGATGGATCTGCTTGGCGTGGAACTGGCAGGCCTCACAAGCTTTCACTGGTTCAGTGGCATCGTTGAGCGCGGTGGGCCAATAAAACCCACTGTGGAACGCCTTGCCGATGAGGGTCCGTGACGAAGAATGATGTCCGCAGTCCCCGCCGTGTATATCTTCCAGTAGTTCCTTCCCTTGCTCCCTGGAAATGCAGCGCAGGGATACATCGTTTGGTCGCTTCCGGTAGAGCTCTCCATCTCTGATGCAGTATGCCGTGGCCTGGCGTGCCACTCGCTCTGCTTCCTCCTCCTTCTCCGGCAGGGTCCCTTGCGTCAAGTAGCTCCAGAGCTCCGTGATCCAACATCCCTCCTGAGGTTCCATCGTCAGGAGCAGGCGTGCTCCTGAGGCCGGGCCATAGGCCGGAGCTCCAGAGGCAGGTGGCTGTGGGAGCTCCTCCCGGGGCTGAGCCGTGTTTGATAGTGACAGCAAGGCTGAAGGCTTGAAGAGCCGTTCCTCGAAAACGCCAGGCTCATGAGGTAACCGCCTGGACACGCGTTTGGCGATGTCATCGGCCTCTTGATTGGTGCCACGGGGCACATGCTGCAACTCCAACCCCCAGAACTGCTTCTCCATCCTGCGGACCTCTGCAAGGTAGGCCTCCATGTTCTCATCCTTCGGCTCGTACACCTTGTTGGAGAAATTGACAAGGAGCTGCGAATCGCCCTTGATGGTGAGGCATTTCACCCCCAGGGCAGCTGCGGCCTTCAAGCCCGCTATTAAACCTTCATACTCCGCTATGTTGTTGGAGACCTTTTCGCCTTGCTGGAAACAAAGCTGCACGGCGTAATAGAGTTTGTCCTGGGTGGGCGATATAAGCACCGCCCCAGCCCCTGCGCCGTGTCTGGAGAACGCCCCATCGAAGTACATGACCCAGCCTTCTGGCGCCTCGCTTCCCGGGGACAGGGACCGATCCTCGTCGGCCTTGAGGCCTGGCGCCTCCGTCCATTCTGCCACAAAATCCGCTAACGCTGCTCCCTTGATGACTGGTCGTGCTGAATTCGAGCCGAAACGCTTGCAGCTCTATGTTCCACTCAGCGACTCTCCCAGCTGAATTGGGGCTCCTGAGCACCCTCTCCAGGGGGTATGACGAGACGACCTTGATGGGGTGACCCTGAAAATAGTGCCGCAGCTTGCGCAAGGCCACCAGTAGAGCGAGGAGTTTTTGAGGCATAGGGTACCACGCCCTTGCATCCCACAACACTGTGCTGACGAAGTACACTGGGTGCTCAACGAGGTGGAGTGCGTTAGTGCTGGCGGCTCCCTTTGGAGACCATGGTGCCTCTCGAGACAATGAGGCCTCCTGAGAGTGGCCATCTGGGAGAGGGGTCTCTCCTGCCTCTGGTGCGCCCCTCTGCGGCGGCTGGTCCTCATCAGCTGCCGTGGCGGCTTCTGTGGGCCTTCCTCGTACCAGCTCCGCCTTGTCCCGGGCTGCTGCCGCGGTTTTGATTCGACGCTCCTCTCTGACTGCCACCAGGGCTGCGCTGGCGGAGTAGGGAGTGGCGGCAAAGTAAAGCACCAGGGGCTCTTGAGGGTGCGGAGCCACCATGACCGGTGGGCTGGTCAGGTATTTCTTGAGATCCTGAAATGCCTTGTTGGCCTCTTCAATCCACTCGAAGGGCCCCTTTTTCTTCATTAGCTAGAAGAAGGGTAGCGCTCGCTCCCCCAACTTGGAGATGAAGCGCCCTAGCGCGGTCACGCGCCCCGTGAGCTTCTGCATTTCTCTGAGGGTCTTTGGCGGGCTCATGTCTTCCACTGCCTTGACCTTCTCCGGGTTAGCCTCGATGCCTCGGTGAGACATGAGGAAACCCAAGAGCTTGCCCGAGCGTACTCCGAACACACATTTCTCTGGGTTGACCCGTAGGTTCACTGCGTTGAGGCTCGCGAAGGTTTCCTCCAGGTCTTGTATCAAGGTCCTGGCCTCCCGAGATTTTACCACAATGTCATCGACGTAAGCTTCAACATTCTTCCCGAGCTACAGGCCCAAGGTGATATGCATCAGCCGCTGAAAGGTCGCCCCTGTGTTACGCAGCCCGAATGGCATGCAGGTGTAGCAGTATACCCCACACGGGGTTAGGAAGGCTGTCTTCTCGACGTCTTCAACCGCCATCTTGATCTGGTGATACCCAGAGAAGGCATCAGGAAGCATAGCAGGTCGCATTCCGCAGTGGAGTCGACGATCTGGTCGATGCGGGGGAGCAGGAATGGATCTTGCGGGCACGCTTTGTTGAGGTTGGTGAAGTCGACACAGATGCGTTCCTTCCCTCCCTTCTTTGGCACAACGACAGGGTTGGCCAACCAATCTGGGTATCGGACCTCGCGAATGACCCCAGCGGCCTCTAATTTGCGGGTCTCTTGGACGATGAAGGCCTGCTTTTCTGTGGACTGCCGCCTGGCCTTCTGCTTCACAGGGCGCACGTTGGGGCATACGTTGAGGTGATGCTCGATTACACTCCTGGGGATCCCTGCCAACTGGTCTGGCTCCCAAGTGAATACCTTCTTATTTGTGTGCAGGAACCCGACCAGGGCCTCCTCCTGCTCGGGTTTGAGGTGGGCGCCTATGGTGAAAGTGGCGTTGGTGGATCCGTCCTCATCGACGGGTATCTGCTTGGTTTCTGCCTTGTCTTGGGTGAACAACTGTTTCTTCTTGGCGGGCGCAGCCCTCTTGGGCTCGGGGGCCTCCAAGGCGGCGGGCTGGGCCGACGCTGCTGTCTTGAAGACGATCTTGAGCACCCGCAGAGCGTCCCCAGTGTCCCCATGGACGGTGAGGACACCGCTGCTCCCGGGCATCTTCATGAGGTTGTACGCCGGGTGCGTCGCGGCCATGAACTGGGCCAGCGCCGGGTAGCCGAGGATGGCATTGTAGGGGAGGCTGATGGGGGCGATGTTGAAGTCGACCAGCTTCGTGCGGAAGTTGTCGTAGGTGCCGAAGGTCACTGGGAGCCGGATCTGTCCCAAGGAGCCGGACGACCTTCCCCCAACACCTGAGAAGGGTCGGCTGGGCTGCAGCCGTTCCAGGGGTATGCAGAGGAGGTTGAAGGCCTCGACTGAGAGCACGCTGAGACCTGCCCCCCATCGATGAGAGTTCTGGTGATGGCCACCTGGCAGATGGTGGGGGTGCACAGCATGGGGAGCGCGCCCGAGCAGGCCGAGTTGGAGGGGTGGTCCTCCGAGCTGAAGCTCAGGCCGGTCTCGGGCGCTGCCCGATCCAGGGGAGCCCCCTGCCGCGTGGAAGCGGCGCTGACCCGGCGGATGAACGGCTTGACATGGTAACTTGTAGGCGGCGCCTGCGAGCCGCCCAAGAGGGCTGTGACGATTGGGGGTGTCGGTGCAGCGTGATAGGCGGGGGAGAGGTTGTGGGGGCCCATGGGCGCGCGGAGCGCGCAGGACGAAGAACCAGCTGGGGCGAGCGAGGGAGTTGCGGTGCGGCCGTCTTGGCGCATGGATGGATGCTGAGGCGATGCTTGCTGCTCGTCCCCTGCCGGGCCAGTGGCGGCATTGACGGCAGGTGACGGGGAACGGCGAGGACGCCCGCCGACAGGGGCTGTCTGGGCGACGCGGGAAGCGAGGGCGGCCCGGCGCTCCGCGCGGGCCCGACGAGCGTCAGACATGAGCGCGATGGTTGGAGGAGAACGGGGTAACGGAAGACGAATTCCTGCGTACCCCTACCTGGCGCGCCAAATGTCCGATTTCGGGTTCCGGCAGACCCTTGAGGTTCGAACACTGGGGTGCGCGCGGAGATTTCGCCTCCTACCTACCTGCACCCCTCCGCCATGCTAGGATCTAAACTAAGGAAAGAACAACACAAGAGACACTGGGTTTATACTGGTTCGGGCCACCGTTGTGGTGTAATACCCTACTCTAGTGTGTGGTGTGTGGATTGCCTCTTGGGCTGGTGATGATGAACAATACAAGGAAGAACAGCCTCGCGAGGGTCTGTTCTTGGCTGAGGCGATGAACTGCTGGGAGGAGTTCAGTCACCTTTCTCTTTCTCTCTCTCTCTCTCTCCTCCGGCCGACCCCCTTGCTGTGTGGGTGGCTGGTCCTATTTATAGAGGCCCCGGTCCTCTTCCCAAATATTGAGCGGGAAGGGAGCCAACAATGGCGGGCTAATTTGAAGGGGGGCAGCAAGTATCAGCTATCCTGACAAAAGTAGTCTTCGCCTGCACAAAGCTCTGGTGATGACACCGTCTTGGGCTCCACGGTGACCTCCGTCTCGTAGTCCTCCTGGTCTTGGTCTCGTTGCACCAAAATGGCAACCTTTGCCTGATGCCTCGGTACTCCGCGGCTGCGCTTGCCCCTTTGCACCAAAGAGGAAAGGAGGACGCTACGCGGGCTGGCACCCGCCTGGCGCCCTGAGTTGTCACGGCTTGCGTCATGGGCACCTCGTGAGGTACCCCGCCTTGATCTCTCCGCCTCCTCGTGAGCCAGCCTAACGAGGCCGTGCCTGAGGAAGCTTCGCGTCGTTCGCCCCGCGAGGCTTGGCCCCTCGCGAGGGTCTTGGGTTTGTGTTGGTGAAGATGGGCCGTGCTGGGCCCCCCTTTGAGCCACGCCGCAGGCTGCGGGCAGGCAAGTCTGGGGCCCCCGTTCCTAGAATGCCGGCAGTCTATGTTAATATCTGTCCACTCAGTTCAGTCTGTATATTTTGAAGTATCCAGATCATATTTTTTGTGAGGATGGTTTATCAATTATGATCACACTCCAATATCTGTATGCATTGCAGGGTTTATCGCACCCACCAGGATTTCGAGTCCCATGGATGTTCGGTCCATACGATTTGTCATGAACTTTGGACTGTCCTGCTTGTGGGAGTAGGCGGGGCCCCTGCATGCCACACGTAGTTGGACGATCAATCTTCTGTTTAGTACTTCAACATAGTGATTTCCTGGTAAGGATTCACTCGTGTCACATCAAGTAAATCTTATTGATTTACTGTCTAAATCTTATTGATTTAATGTCATGTTTTCTTTCTTTTCCTGCAATTTTACGATGCAGGTTTTGCCATGTGACATTCATCAAAGAATAAATCGCTTGGTTTGCTCTACGATGGCTATTTTTGCAGGTTTCACTTCTTATGTCGTGTCAGTAATGAAGGCACTGTCCATCACTTATATTACTGGAAAAAATTGGATCAGTCTGTTGTCTGAGTACAAGCTGAATCCCTATGATGAACTGCGGTTTGGTTTAGCAAAAACACCACAATTAGTCCTTCTCGCGTTTAAAAGTAATTAAGAAAAAAAACTGGATCATGGTCACGTATCTTAGTCAAGTTAGAAAGCTGATCATAGAAGACTAGACACGATCACCGTTGTCTCGCACAGATCGAGCACTGGCAGTTGCTCTAGCACTGACAACAGCAGCAGCTCAGTCTGATCCAGCTGAGGATTGGGCACAGACAGTGTCAGCGGATCAATCTGATCTACTAGAGGATCGGGCATCGACACCAGCACCTGCTCCGACACCGGCACCAGCTCTACAAGGAGCACCATCTCCAGCAGCAGCGGCGGCTTCGGCACCTGCACCAACACATGCACTTGCATCTGCTCTGGCCCGTGGAGTTGCACCAGTAACAGACTGGGCTGCAGTTCGCACTTCATATACCAAAGTCCTTACAAAAAATCGACATGTCCACCTTCTTGGTAAGCATTGGCTGCCCAAGTGCTTCATTCTTTTTTCTTTCCATGTTGTTTCACATGATTCATTGTGTTGATCTAACCGTTTGTGTATGTCTTCTTGTTTGCAAACAGAGAATTCCTAGAGCACGAGGGAGTCGTTCAACAATCCGGGCGACCACGACCAAGTTTCTCTTACCATGCGCAGCCTTGGTGTGAATGAACCTGCTCAATATACCGTAAGTACAAAGGATGGTCGCATGATGATTGATGCTAAAGGATGGTCAAGGTTCAAATCTAAATCATATCTTGCGGTAGGGGATGATGTCAAAATCGAACTTTCTCGGCAAGGAGAGCTGGTCCAAATCCACTTTGAAATTCTTCAGTAGCAGCACGCAACTGCCGAACTAATCTATCCTCCTAGAGATTTTGATGTAATAATCTGGCATGGTGAAACAAGTGTCCTGTGTGTATAAATAGTACGACAATATTATTTATCATATGGTATATCGTTGATAGAATTGCAACTCTGATTGCTGGTTAGGAACTGTCGCTCGATTTCATTCCAACAGCTGTCGTGCTTTATTCAATTTTGTGTATTCGCCTTGCGACAGCATCTAAAACCAGCACCGTACCGATCGCTTGCAATATGAAAAGCGCTGAGGTAGAACACATGGGCCCCCAAACATGCAGGGTCGGCCTGCGGCCCAAGGTCCAGAACCATGAGCCTATCTGAGTATTATATTCTCAGCTGAACCCCCATAAAAAAAGTTGAACCCCCATAATGCCCGTGCGTTGCAGAGGGAGTATATTTCTCGGCAAGGTGAGCCTGTGATATAAAAGATTTGTATATTTCTTTACAAAGGGAGTATCTCTCTGTCAAAATATATATTTATGTGTAACTAGTTACTCCTGTCTTTCTACTTCCTTTCGCTGATATGTGGGGCAACCGGCAACGGGGTCCATGTGTCATATGCACAAATTAGAGTGCACAACTTCACGGTAGACACACCCCGGTCGTAGTGCCGCAGTAATGCCCAATGAGCCGTCAAATCACACCCCCTTTCCAGCTTTAGCAGTAAGCAGGACGGACGAAGCAGCAATATTTCACTGGGCCTGAATCCCCTTCTCCCTCGTCTGCTTGTTCAGAGAAAACCCCCTCTCGGCGATTGCATAGGGTTTTCTCATGGAGAACCAGGTACGAATTCTTCATCCATCCCCGGTAAATCCAAGTCCCTTGGTCGCAGGTAATGCTAGGATGGCAGCCGCCGCCGTTGATACATTTTTCTTCCTACTGAATCTAGTGTGTTTCATTTGCGGTGCCCAAAGTGCGAGTACCCTATAGGTTTCTGCACCCTCGGCGAGACGCCACACTTGTTCCTTCTCATCCTAACACAGCATTTTGAAACGCACATAGTATGTTCCTAGAATCCTCTTGTCTATCCGGGAGGGTGGGTTTTCTTTTGAACATGTTGTGTTCTCATAATATTTTTCCTGCAGTGTATTATTTGCTCTACCAGAACACATGTACTCAAGATGCTCGGCCTTGCCATAACTGAATACACTAGTTTAATGGTCACAGTGAAGACAAGCCATGGATATAAGTTCCAAGTTGGGTTCATGAACCAAGAAGATCGCTGCTTTTTTATGGCCGAACTTGGATAAACTTTCTCAAGTGTTACGGACTGAAAGTTGGCGCACGAATGTTGATGGAAATAGCAGAACCTGGTCTCATCTTCACTGCGATCTTCTAACCCGACGTCGTTCCAATTGTTCATCCATGTTAGTTTTGTATCTAGTTCTTGCTTGTTGCCTCGATTACTTCTTAATCCACCTATTCTGTCTAACTACTCACAATTTAACTTTAGAAGTAGCAACGAATCTATCACGAAGATGTTACTTCTAACTAATATTTTCTTATAATTGGTGGCACGTGTAGGTTTTTTAGAGTTAAGCAGTCTGCTCGTTTGTTACTCTGTAATAACTCGTCTTTTACTAATGGCACTGAAGTTGACTGGATCGACATCCACAAGTTCCTACACTTTATTGATCGTCTTGAGGTCCTTGTGGGGCGTTTCAATGGTGGAAGGCCACGTGGGATATGTGTGCCACTGCTGCACCCGTTGAACAGGTCCAACTGTGTCGAGAAACTTATGGTACGTGTTGTTTTATGTTATATATGTTGTTCATAAACTATTGCTTATACACAGTTTTATAGTTGTGATCTTCTTGAAACAAGAACTACTGAGTTCTATTGTTCCTATACAGATGCCTGACCATGGTCGGGTCAGACTTGCGCTTGGTCACAACATGATGTTTATGTCGACCTACTCGATTCCCCTTGGAGGTGAAAAGATACTTATTCATGGGTGCTCTCAAATAATGAAGGCCTGTCCATATTGGAGAATAGGACAGTAGATTATGTTCATGCTTTTCCATGGCTCTAAAGCGAATATCATGTTTATTGACCACGTTGCGAGATGAAGCCGCATTCAGAAGGTTGTGGATGCGCGGGGTGGTTCCTGGGCCTTCTCCTGGGGCTTGGCGGCCTCACCCTTGGTTAACTGTAGGCAAAGTAGCACTGTTTGAGGCGTGCTCTGTACGGTTGAACCCGTATAAGTACTCATACTGCTTTCAGCTTTGGTTGTTAAGTGCCCCTGCTGGTTTCAGTTAAGGTTGCTACGTACTCCTGCTACTTTTATAGTCTGTCGTGTTTCTTCAGTCCTGTCTTCCTCCAGCCGCCAAAACCAAACCAGTATCGGCGGGGCCGCCTGCTTCCGCCTCCCATGGCTGGCTGCGCCTCAGCGCACACATCGCCGCCCCATCGTCTCCTAAATCATTAACGCCGACGTCCTCCCGCGCGCTTTGGTGCACTCACCGTGGCGCCGCCATCTCGCGTTGTCAACATGGTCAACAAACAACAGGAATCAGCAGAAGTACGTGGAGAGGATGACAGTAGGGGCCCACCACGTTAGCGTATGGAAAAAATAAAATGCTTCCTCCTAGTGTTTTCCTGACATCTGGGACCCACGACATTGTGAGCGTATATAGTCAATAGACAAAAGAATAACACAAGATCGGCTGACACCTGGGACGTAGCTACTCGAGCAGTATTGTTTTTGTTTGGTATTGTTGAGACGGAGCAGGGTTTGAACTGGGCTGTGGCCCGTCTAGCCCAGGCTTATATTTTATGTTCACCATGTGACCAGCCCAGCTATTTTTTCTTTGTGAAAATGAGCCTAGTTTATTTTTTCTGAAGAATACCCAATCCAGGCCTACTTATTTTTCTACGCCCTGATGGGCTGCAACTCTTTCAAGACGCCTGCAAATCTTGAAAGTAATATGAAATGGGTTGTAAATATAAAAACAGATGAAAAATTGGCAATTACTTTATAATTTCTGAATTTTTTCACATTTTCATATTCCTATTTCACTGGGCATTAACCTAATTTAAATATATCTTCAAAGTACTTTAAATCTGGCTTGACATTTCGGTACTAAAAATAGTTTGGAACCCACAGAAATATGTGAAATTTGCCATGGCCAACCAAAAAAAGACTGCAATAAATTGCATCAGAAGTTGCCATGAGCTATATATAAATTATTAAAAAAAGAGGGAGTGGTCTGACTTGTGGGCCTATTCAGTTGACGCGTATGCTAGATTTTTTAGTTATTATATACGTCAACAAATGGTTCTAGCAGACGTAACCGTTGGATGTCAATCCAATGGCCGTCGTGTTTCTTCAATCTCTGGTCTTCTTGCTCCAGCCGCCAAAGCAGCACCGGCGGGACCGCCTACTCCCGCCTCCCATGGCCGGCTGTGCTGCCGCGCAGGCCTCAGCGGCCCCTACAACTCCCACCGATGTCCAGGGCATCCCTCTACTCACCCACACCCCCTGTTATTCTGCGATGACGGCAGCCTCACACCGCAGCCGAACCAGTAAACCCTCGTACTCCTCTCTGCGTGGGCTTCCACTGCCGCGTCTTCCCCGGCTTCGCGTCGTCCCTTTCCTAGGCCTCGCCGTGGTGCTCTTGGCGCGGCGTGGTCAATGTGGTCAACGACCGACTTCCATCGGAAGAGTACTGTACATGGAGAGGCTGACAGCTGAGTCCACGGCAGCCGCAAGGAAGTGCCTCCTTATTACGCGGAAAATAATTATTCCTCCACCTGACAGCAAGGACCCACCGGACGGGCCACCAGTATTTCGCAAAAAAAATGTTTCCCCCTGACTGCTGGGACCCACAGGACGGGCCACCGTATTTCGCGAAAAAAATGTTCCCCCCGCTGTCAGCTCAGACGCACCGGAAGTGCCTCCTTATTACACAAAAAAATGAATACCCCCTGCTAGCTGGGACCCACCTTGGTGGGAGGCGGACTTGTGGGACTACTAAGTTGACTGGGATGGAGGCCTTTGTCAACTTTAGTCAATATATGAACGATTCTAGCTCCAGTGACCGTATGATGTCCATCCAACGACCGTAGTGCTTCTTCAACCTCTGGTCTTCTTGCTCCAGCCGCCCAAAGCAGCACCGATCGTGCCGCCTGCTCCTGCCGCCTGTGGCCGGTTGTGATGTCGCGGAGGCCTCAGCGCCCCTACTACTCCCACCGCTGGCCAGGCCATCCCTCTACGCACCCACACCCCCTGTTATTCTGTGGCGACGGCAGCCTCACACCGCAGCCGAACGATGAACCCTCATACTCCTCTACGCGTGGGCATCCACTGCCGCGTCTTTCCCGGCTCTGCGTTGTCCCCTTCCTAGGCCTCACCGTCGTCCACCACCCTGCTGCTCTCGGCGTGGCGTGGTCAACGTGGTCAAGGAATGGCTTCCATCGGACGTGGACTATACATGGAGAGGCTGACAGCTGGGTCCACGGCCGCAGCAAGGAAGTGCCTCCTTATTACGCGCAAAATAATTATTCCTCCACCTGACAGCGGGGCCCCACCGGACGGGCCACCGTATTTCGCAAAAAAAATGTTTCCCCCTGACTGCAGGGACCCACCAGCTACATCTTCGCACGCAAGGAAGTGCGTCCGAAAAAAAATGATTCGCCCCCTGACTGCTGGGACCCACCAGCTACATCTTCGCACGCAGGGAAGTGTGTCCGAAAAAAATGATTCGCCCCCCTGACTGCTGGGACCCACCAGCTACATCTTCGCACGCAAGGAAGTGCGTCCGGGCAAAAAAACAAAACGATTCCCTCCTGACTGATGGGACCCAGCAGCTACACCTTCGCACGCAAGGAAGTGCATCCGGGCAAAAAAACAAAAACAAAACGATTCGCCCCCCTGACTGCTGGGACCCACCAGCTACTTCTTCGCAGGCAAGGAAGTGCCTGACAGTCGGGACCCACCTGGTCGAAGCGTACGTAGCGTTGTCATTCTGGTCGCGAACGTGTACGTACATATATACAGGTCAATGTAGAGGCGCACACATGTCGTAGTAGAGGCGCGTCCGTGTCGTAGTAGAGGCGCGCATGTAGCATGTACACGTACGTACAACAGCCAGGGTGCAAGAAAGAAAATACGGCCACGTACGTACATACGGGCAGGGTCTCGAACGCCTACTCGCGCATACGTACGGCCAGGACTCGTCTACATGGCTGGGTCGGAACGGACAAACATCGTCGTCGTCGTGTTCATGGGGAGGCAACGGAATGCGTCGTGTTCATGGGGAGGCAACGGAATGCGTCGTGTTCATCGGGAGGCAACAGAACGTGTGGGAGCCAACTGGCTGGGTTGGAACGGAATGCGTGGTCATGTTCATCGGGAGGGCTTGGACGGAACATGCGGTGGAAACGAGGCTTGGCGTACCACAAAACGGAGGAAACGGCCTTGTGTTCGACCGGCCACGTTCGAAACGGGATCATGTTCATCGGGAGGGGTCTGGCATACCGCAAAACGGAGGAAACAGACCTCCTACGGTCGAAACGGGGGTCTTGTTGATCGGGAGGGGTGTGGCGTACAGCAAAATGGAGGAAACGGACTTGTGTTGGGGCGCTACGGTCAAAACGGGGGTCCTGTTGATCGGGAGGGGTGTGGCGTACCGCAAAACGAGACTCCACGGGATACTGTTCATCTCCACCGTCGACCTCCTCCAGTCTCCACGGGCTACGTCGACCTCCTCCAGCCTCCACCGCGCGCTACTCCACCGGCTACTGTTCAACCACCCCTCCACAGGCACCCCTCCACCGTCTACTGTTCATCCAGCCCTCCACACCACGGGGTCCTATTCAACCACCCCTCCACGGGCACCCCTCCACCATCTACTGTTCATCCAGCCCTCCACACCACGGGTTCCTGTTCATCCAGAGGCAACGCCATTGCTCACTGTTCATCCACCCCCCCCCCCCGCGCAACGCTCACTGTTCATCCAATCGATCGGCTTCAGTTAGCAGCAGTAGCGAAGGAATCGCTCGATCGGGTTCAGTTAACAGCCATCGATCGATCGCTCGGGTTCAGTAACGCGTAGCCTGTAGTGCAATCGCTCGGGTTCAGTTAGAGCCCAACGCCTCGCTCGGGTTTAGTTAGAGCCAATGCCTCACACACGCGCGTGTACAAGTACGAGAGAAACACGCATCGCTCAGCCCCCGACCTCCCACCGTAACCGGGAACTCCCCAAAATTTTCCTCGCCCTCGCTTCTACCATGTTTTTTTTCCGTCATGGACGGCCCAAAGAATGTCATGCAGCTGCGTCTCCGGCCCGCCCAGGATGAAAAGCCCATTTTCTGTCATGTTTTTTTGTCATAGAAGTAGGAGCCCACCACATCTATGATGATACCAGGTTTTGTCACAATTATCGTCATAGAAGTGTCATATGTATGACATAAAAAAATTTGGTTCGGCCCAAAATGTCGCGGATGTGTCTGTTTTTTGTAGTGATGGCACTGATCGAAGGTGGCAGTGTGGAGAAAGGAGGAAAAGCATGGGATGGACAACCGTGGTGTGGGCACAAATTCTTGGTGTTTGGTTCGTGGTATGAAACTTTCGTGGTAATGGTATAACTCAAATTGCTTGAGTTTTTTGAATTTAGGGGATGTCTACCAAGTGTCCACCGTGCCGGGTATGGACAACAGGTAGCGTGTCGGGATGTAGAGGCATTGAACGGGGCCCTGCTGGTGAGAGGAGACGATGGCTCTGAGGAGATCAAATTCAGGAAGGACAGATATCTGATGACAGTCGAGATTGAGGGACACGGTGCGCCATAGAGGGCGCCACTGAGTTGAGAGGACTTGTGTGCGGTAGCAATCCTTGGTGGGGAGAAGCGAGATGATCTCCTCAAGGATGTCATCCGAGAGATCGCTGATGCGATCCACCGGAGATTCTACCGGTTCCTCCCCGCGCTGCCGGGTGCGGGATCTACAATCACGTCGCCGCTAGCGGGAGCCTCATCTTCTTGGCACTGGTGCCATCCAACTCCATTTTCCTTGTGGGTGTCGTGCCGAGCTCACGATTTTGAGTAGTGTATCCAGAGACGAGCCTGCCTTGTGCCAGTGCGAGTGGGGAAGAAGGAGGGCTGGGGTTTTCTGTAGGAGTGGAAAAAGAGGAGCAGGCATTTTCTGTACGAGTGAGGAAGAAGGTGAGCGGGGGTTTTCTGTACAAGTGAGGAAGATGGGGAGCAGGGGGAATTGGGGGGCAACTAAAGCGTGAGAGTCCAGCGAGCTGCAGTATAAGTGGAAGTGAGGAGGAAGGAGGGTTTTTCTGGGATCGCCCCCTATTCAAGAAATATGGGCTTCTCCTCGCAAAAAACAAAAACAAGTGGGCTTTAAGATGGATAGGCTTTTGTATCGGCCCAGTCGGCTGCCCGTGTTTCATACTGGAGGGCCTTAACACTAGAGGCGGACCATTAGAGACACTCTCTAGCTCTCTAGCTTATTGCGCATTCGAAAGAAAATAAGAGACGCCTCCAACTTAATTATGGCTCCTCATCGGTAACATTTTTCAACTTGAAAAAAAGTTATAGCTCCTTTTCGAGACGGCTTGGCATCCACCAAATTAGAGGATGGTGTACTGCATGTAGACACTCACACTGGTTGTAGCGCGACAAAATGAGGGGTCAAATAACATGCCCACAATATACATAGATTAATAGGGATTGTGGGGGATTAAACCATGTGTAAGACAAATTCCCCTCCATTCCTCTCCAAACCCCTTGGGAGGAGGTTGAACTGAACAAGGCCTAACACTAACCACAGTGGGAGTAACTTAATTCCATACGGTATCATAATATGATACTCAAGCCTCTCTTTCTTCATTAAATTCTACTCCACCTCATCAAATTTGCCTACTAGTTGGCATGCATGATACTACTTATGATACTCCCATTACATCCAGCCTGGTAGAATTAATATACCTAATCTAAATGGTTGCCACTCCATCTCTTTGTCCTCCTCCAGCATCCGGCAGAAGAAGAATCATGCAAGACACCGACTTTATTCGCTGGCGTCGCCTCAGCGGTGGCCTTCCAAGGATACAATTGGCGACGGCCTCCCGTGTTCTACTTCTCCTTGATGATGTCAGCGGGCGGGGACGTGCTGGCCGTCACCTTGTTGACATCCGCGTAGCCGCGTCACCTCGTTGACATCCGCGACGGCTACTTTCTCTGCCTGCATGTTGCGGCTGCGCATGCATCGACGGCGGATGGCATAGTCGCAGACACTGGAGGCGCTGTCTGACGCGGTGGCTGATGAAGCTATGAACCTAGGGTAGGGTCATGGACCTGCCCTAACTGCCCTACCCAAGGACATCTCTAGAAGAAATCGCCTTTCAATCGACTTGAAGGTGTCCCACTCGACAGACTCGAAGACACTCGACCAAGACCCAACCACTTGACGGCTAGGAGACCTAAAGGCGCCCTACACGCTAATGGTCGGTCATTAAGTAGCTTTTATGGTCATCATAGCACTTTATTACTAGCGTTACCAGAAACGCCCTGCCTTAATGTACATTGAACCCTTCGTAACGTGGGCTGGCCGGGGTCCTGGCGCACTCTATATAAGCCACCCCCCTCCTCCGAGACAAGGGTTCGCACCTCTGTAACTCATACACACATAATCCAGTCGACTGCCTCCAGGCTCCGAGACGTAGGGCTTTTACTTCCTCCGAGAAGGGCCTGAACTCGTAAACCCTGCGTCCTTACAACCTCTCCATAGCTAAGACCTCGCCTCTTCATACTTACCCCCTACATTACTGTCAGACTTAGAA
The DNA here is from genome assembly GCF_018294505.1 of Triticum aestivum. Classification (NCBI taxonomy): domain Eukaryota; kingdom Viridiplantae; phylum Streptophyta; class Magnoliopsida; order Poales; family Poaceae; genus Triticum; species Triticum aestivum. The sequence continues at coordinate 540,340,868 of NC_057806.1, read as the reverse complement.
CCATGACAGTTGGCGCCCACCTTGGGGCCGGTGTTTTAGCGTTTTGTTGGAGGAGTTGCGATCTTTTCCGACCCGAATCATCATGGTTTCCGACGGAGTTTTGGCGGAGGGCCGCGAGATCCATCTCGGCGCACTCACGTTCATCACCGACGACTCCGCCTGGCTTCAGGAGGCTCCGCTCGACGTGGACGCACTCCCTGTCCGCAGGGTAACGCACTTTTGCGCGTGCGTCCATGGTGTTCTCCTGCGGCAACCATCGACCCCCTACTGGTCGGCTCCTGTCCTGTCCTCCCTCCCTGTTTCCCACTGGCGCAAGCGCTCCGGTCGGTCAAGACTTCAGCGGTGGGTGAGACACGTGGTGGCCCATAAGTCGGCCATCCCTCAAGTCGCGACGATCGAGCCCGACGAATCCCTCTACGGCCTGTTCGACCTGTCGACTAGCTCCGAAGAGACCGCATCCGAGTGCGACAGCAGCGATCCAGCGGCGGAGGTTCTGATGGTCGATGGACCGCCCAGTCCCCCCCCCCCCGGTTTTACCCGCACTGACGGAGGCGCAGGAGGAGGCGACCCGTCGCGTCCCCATGAGGAGTATCTTCCCGAGCCTCTCACGTCGCTGCAGAGAGAAGAACTTCGCCGCCAGAACATGGATGCGTTGCACACTCCTATCATTGGAGAAACCCCCGAGGCTCGTGCCTTGGAGGACGTGCGTCTGGCAAACTTGGCCGAGCGCACTCGACTGGAGAACCTCCAGCGAGCACTCGATGAGCGGGCGCGACACCGGGTTCCCGAATCCAGTCGACGTCAGCTCTTCCAGCCCCCGCGGGTATATCGGACTCCGATTCAGAATTTAGCAGCTGTGGCCCGTATAGCAGAGTCGATTCAGCCTTCCCAGTCAGAGGCTGGCAGAGGCTTGCTGCAGATCAGAGCGTTACTCCGGGCAGCAGGAGATCAGAATTCCACTGTTTCTCAGTCGCGGAACAGAATTCACAGCAGATCCATTGCTGCAGACACGGTCCAGTTGGCTCGCAGCCCAAGATCGCCCCCGAGGCGTGAGGGAAGTGGAGACCGGCATGATCAGTATGGGAACCATGAGCAGTATGATCACCGAGTCAATCGTGACGGTCGACGTCGAGTGCCCACGCCTCCCCCGAGGAGCGGGTCGTATGTGCCTCGCCAGCAGGATGACAGGCGCCCTCATAGTGGGGGGCGAAGGATTCCAGATGACCCTAGAGGGCCAGGCTTTGACGCGAGATCCATCCTCGTCCAAGGTCTGGTCGACAGGAATAGGGCTCACCGAGAAGGCCATGACAGAGATGCGCCTGCCAGCAGCAGAGTACATGTTTCGGGGCCAGAGTGCTTTAGTAGAGCCATCAGGGCTGCTGTGATTCCTCCCAATTTCAGGTTGGCGACTGGAGTCAGTAAGTTCACTGGCGAGTCCAAGCCTGATACTTGGCTTGAGGACTACCGAGTGGCCGTCCAGATTGGCGGCGGCAATGATGAAGTGGCCATGAAGCACCTGCCTCTCATGTTGGAGGGCTCGGCCAGAGCGTGGCTAAACCAGTTAGCACCTAGCAGCATTTACACTTGGGAAGATCTCTCCTGAGTGTTCGTCACCACATTCGAAGGCACATGCAAGCGACCGGGAGGACTGACGGAACTGCGGTCCTGTGTGCAAAAGCCGAATGAAACTTTGAGGGATTACATCCAGAGATGGATCATGTTACATCACTCGGTGGAGAACGTGCCTGACCACTAAGCAGTTTGTGCCTTCAAGGAAGGCGTCAAATACAGAGAACTGAATTTGAAATTCGGCCGAACCGGAGATATGTCCCTGAATCGGATGATGGAGATTGCCACCAAGTACGCTAACGGCGAAGATGAGGATCGACTCAGGAGTGGCAAGCTCAAGTCAGACGCCCAAGAAACCGGAGGTAATTCCAGTCGGAAACAAAAGCGGAAAGCCGAACCAGCGGCTCCCGGGGAAGCCTTAGCTTTGGCCCAAGGAAAGTCTAAAGGGAAACCTAAAGGACCTTGGAACCCCAAAAAGGTTAAAGACCAAGAGGGAAATGATGTGTTGGACTTATCGTGTCTCGTCCACACGAAGAAAGATGAAGAGGGTAATTTTATTTACCCGAAACATACCACTCGGCAGTGTCGACTCTTGATCCAGCAGTTCCAAGGCAAGCAGCCCAAGGGAAAGGAAAAGGAGTCAGACAAGGTCGAGGACAAAGAGGACAGTGATGACGGATACCCTCAAGTCAATTCCACCCTGATGATTTTTGCTGATGTTGAGAGCAAAAGTCGACTGAAAGTTATTAACCGAGAGGTGAATATGGTCGCTCCAGTGACACCTAGTTACCTGAAATGGTCTCAGACTGCCATAACATTTGACCAGTCCGACCACCCAACACACATCGCCACCCCTAGGAGGCAAGCTTTGGTGGTCGACCCAGTTGTTGAAGGCACTCGACTGACCAAAGTCCTGATGGATGGTGGCAGTGGTTTGAACATATTATACGCTAAGACGTTGAAGGGGATGGGCATTCCGATGTCCAGACTCAGTGCCAGCAACATGAGCTTCCATGGAGTCATCCCTGGGAAGAAGGCTGAATCACTCGGCCAGATTGCTCTTGATGTGGTTTTTGGTGATTCAAGGAATTACCGCAAAGAAAAATTGACATTTGAAGTTGTAGACTTCCAGAGTGCCTATCACGCTATTTTGGGCAGGCCGGCTTATGCACGCTTCATGGCCCGACCATGTTATGTGTATCTCAAATTGAAGATGCCTGGTCCCAAAGGTGTGATCACCATTACGGGCAATCGGAAGAAAGCAGAAGAATGTTTTCAGAAGGGTTCGAAGATTGCCGACGCACAGATGGCAGTGGTGGAGTTACAGGAATTCCAAAAGACTGCAGACCCGAGTGATCTGTTGCGAGCCAAGAAGCCCGCTACAGAGTCAGCTTTCCAGTCGACTGGTGACACGAAGACAGCTCACATCCACCCGACCGACCCCAGCGCCGCCCCGACTCATATCTCGACAACACTCGACTCCAAATAGGAAGAAGCACTCATCTAGTTCCTCTGTGAGAACTGGGACATCTTCGCATGGAAGCCTTCTGACATGCCAGGTGTTCCCAGGGAGCTGGCTGAGCATCGCCTGAGAGTCGACTCAAAAGTAAAACCTGTCAAGGAACATCTCCGACGGTCCGCCGTCCAAAAGAGAAAAGCTATTGGCGAAGAGGTGGCTCAGCTCTTAGCAGCGGAGTTCATCCGAGAAATCTACCACTCCGAGTAGCTCGCCAACGTTGTCATGGTCCCCAAGAAGGACAGGTCACTTCGCATGTGCATTGACTTTAAACATATCAATCGGGCCTGCCCGAAAGATCATTTTCCTCTCCCCCGCATCGACTAGATAGTCGACTCGACTGCGGGATGTGAGCGACTTTCTTTCTTAGACGCCTATTCTGGGTACCATCAGATCCGTCTGTATGGACCTGACGAGATCAAGACAGCTTTCATCACTCCATTCGGGTGCTTCTGTTATGTTACCATGCCGTTCGGCCTCAAGAATGTCGGAGCCACATTCATGAGGATGATTCAGAAGTGTTTACTCACTCAAATCAGTCGGAACGTGGAAGCATACATGGATGATATTGTGGTCAAGTCACGGAAGGGTTCCGACCTGCTGACTGACCTTGCTGAAACCTTTGCCAACCTTAGGAGGTACGATATCAAGCTTAATCCATCAAAGTGTACATTCGGAGTCCCTGGCGGAAAGTTACTCGGTTTTCTCGTTTCCGAACGGGGAATTGACGCCAATCCAGAAAAAGTTGGCACTATACTCCGAATAACAAGCCCTGTGCGAGTGCACGACGTCCAGAAGCTTACTGGTTGTTTGGCCGCCCTAAGTCGATTCGTATCTCGTCTCGGTGAAAAGGCATTACCTCTTTACCGATTGATGAAGAAGTCCGACAAGTTTGAAGTGGACTCCCGAAGCTGATGCAGCGTTTGCAGAGCTCAAAGCTCTGCTCTCCACCCAGCCGGTGCTTGCTGCCCCAATCAGCAAAGAGCCTTTGCTGCTTTACATTGCAGCCACAGGACAAGTCGTCAGTACGGTACTTACGGTCGAGCGGGAAGAAGAAGGGAAAACCTTCAAAGTTCAGCGCCCAGTATATTATATTTCTGAAGTCCTGACCCCATCGAAGCAAAGATACCCTCACTATTAGAAGCTTGTATATGGGATTTATATGACCACCAAGAAAGTTGCTCACTACTTCTCTGATCATTCCATTACAGTTGTCAGCGACGCTCCATTATCAGAGATCCTGCATAACAGGGATGCAACTGGTCGAGTGGCAAAATGGGCGATTGAACTCCTTCCCCTTGATATCAAGTTTGAGGCAAAGAAAGCTATCAAGTCCCAAGCAATCGCAGATTTCATCACCGAGTGGATTGAACAGCAGCTGCCGACTCAGATTCACTCGGAGCATTGGACTATGTTCTTTGACGGCTCCAAGATGCTGAGTGGTTCCGGTGCCGGAGTGGTGTTGGTCTCCCCCAGAGGAGATAAACTCAGATATGTTCTTCAAATCCATTTTTGATTCCTCCAATAACGAGGCAGAATATGAAGCACTTTTATATGGGTTGCACATGGCCATCTCACTCGGCGTCCGTCGGCTCATGGTCTATGGCGACTCAGATTTGGTGGTTAATCAGGTGATGAAGGAGTGGGATGTGAGAAATCCAGCCATGACTGGTTATTGCAATGCAGTGAGAAAGCTGGAGAAGAAATTCGAGGGGTTAGAGCTTCATCACATACCCCGACTAAAAAATCAAGCAGCTGATGATTTGGCAAAAATAGGTTCCAAAAGAGAAGCAATTCCCAGCAATGTGTTTTTGGAGCACATCCACACACCATCAATCCAGGAGGA